>NC_060159.1:23465587-23472460 GCF_021292245.1 Micropterus dolomieu | reverse complement strand
ACCCTAAACACACCTCCAAATTGTGCAAGAACTATTTAGAGCAGAAGCAGGCAGCTGGTATTCTATCGGTAATGGAGTGGCCAGCGCAGTCACCAGATCTGAACCCCATTGAGCTGTTGTGGGAGCAGCTTGACCGTATGGTACGCAAGAAGTGCCCATCCAACCAATCCAACTTGTGGGAGCTGCTTCTGGAAGCGTGGGGTGCAATTTCTCAAGATTACCTCAACAAATTAACAGCTAGAATGCCAAAGGTCTGCAATGCTGTAATTGCTGCAAATGGAGGATTCTTTGACGAAAGCAAAGTTTGATGTAAAAAAGATCTTATTTCAAATACAAATCATTATTTCTAACCTTGTCAATGTCTTGACTCCATTTTCTATTCATTTCACAACGTATGGTGGTGAATAAGTGTGACTTTTCAGGAAAACACAAAATTGTTTGGGTGACCCCAAACTTTTGAACGGTAGTGTATGTTTACAAAACACAGGAAGGATTATTTGAAGCTACTGCATGTTTGTGTATTTGGATGTATGTAAGAGCTTCACACAGAAAACAGCTCATAATCAAGCCGACTGCATCATGTTGCTCATATCAGAGGACGGTGGAAAATCGTAAAGAAAAGGATGACACATGTCCAAAAACTGATAACAAATCAACATAAGCAGCCACACCAAATTGTGTGTTAACGACAGGGTGGAGAAGTATATAAGAAGTCTATAAAAGTAAACATCTGATAAAACCACAGCCCAACACTGTTATCACACTGGCCGTGCACTGCTCTTTCTGTATAAAGAAGAGTAAAACCATACCAGGTCTACTCAGCACACAAGAGGGCAAGTCAACCATTGCTTGTGTTATGTTCTCTTTATAGACCTAACCATTCACCCATCCATTATCTATAACTGCTTATCTGTGCAGGGTCGCAGGAGGGCTGGTGCCAATCCCAGCTGACCTGTATACCCTGGACAGGTCGCCGTTCATCACAGGGCTGAGGCATAGAGACAAACAACCACACATTCACATCCACACCTGAGGGCCATTTAGAGTGACCCATTAACCTACTTTGTCTTTGGACGATGGGAGGAAGCCGGAGCACCTGGGAAGAACCCATGCAGACACAGGGAGAACATGCCAACTCCACTGAGAAAGACCTGGGACTACCAAGGTCTGAACCCACAGTGCTCTCCACTGCGCCACCGTGCAGCCCTAGTCCAAACCAAATGGACAGTTTATTCTAAAATATATAAACCATCATCATAATTTCCTATGTAAACAGTTCCAAAGTCAAGACCGTGTCAGAGTAAAACAGGTGATTGTCATAGCTACTATCATTTTATGATAATTGCAGATTATGACTCTTTACGACAGCCAAGCACTGATCGTTTCTTCATAATTACTGATCTGGTATCTTGGATTACTCAGTGAAGTCTGTCACCACTTAACTGTCATTTAAGTTGTTGTAATTTGACTGGTCCGAAGGCCTCCGCTGGCCTCGCTCGTCAAAACCAGCTTGTATCCATTTTCCCTCTCTGTCATGTTTTTTTTTTTTTTATTATGATTCTCAATATTCAAGTATGGCAACATGAACCCACATGAAAAAAGATGTACAAAAAACATTATGACCAGCCAGTCTGAGATTGAATTGTTGTTGACTGTCAAACATATAAAGATGTATACAGATTTTCCTGTACTGCATAACCTACCATAAACCTTACACTCGGCACCTTCATACATGCCCTTGGCTGTAAAGAAGAGCAGGAGGCACAAGCAGAATCATACTCACAGTCCAACCTCCACTTTAAAATGGATAATTCTGGTGCCAAGAGTCTCAGCACTGCATTCCCTCTTAGCTCAGAGTAACAAATTACTTCCTTAACTCTTTAGACTTTGGAAATAATGCAATATTAATAACATATTGAACCTCTCTACGCCTTTTTTATAGGGTTGACCACTCCCTAATCTTAGGGTCGACTTTTGCTCGAAAAGAACTGGTTCATATGACGTGTTGTCCTGCATAGTTGGAAAAAAAACTATATGGCTTCTCTGTGCTGATATAGACAGTTTCACATAATTGTCTGACATAATCAGTCTAAGCTATTTCCTAATCTGCGATAAACCCCGATCCAAGCATTAGATAGTACAGACAGCACTGACACATTTCTGGTTGACACACATTTAACCCAATCGCATGTTTTATTCATTATATACATTCTTCCCCTTCTTCCTTCAGGATGGAAAAGCCTCTAAAGCAGCATTTAGACTATTGCTGGACCAAAAAAGTACCCTTTACTTATTTTGATTTGCAGCTGCTTAAATCTCTACAGACATGATCCGATAAACATAATACAAATGAACTAACTACACTACAGTTCTTAGAATTAGACCATAGTATTGACTGGGTTTTAATAACAGGTTAATGCAGGCTCGATACACCCGTCTGAAGATGATGTTTGTTTCATTTTGAGTACAGCTGAGATAACAGAGAGTGGACTGATGTGTCCCCGTGTTTTTGTCATATTTTTCAAATAACAACAAGCTCTCGTGTTGCACAAAACGATGAGCTGGCAATGTCGTAAAAGATAAAGGATAGAAATAACATGCAGTGAACCTTTACTCTGTGCCACTTCTCCTGTATATACGGACAAGAACTTTAATGTATATGTAACGACTGTCAACAACTACTGAACACAGCCAGAGAGAAAAAACACAAGACTATAAAAACCAACCAGAAGGGACTAGGGGTGAAAGAGGCACAGTAAAACATTTAGGAGGAAGTAGGAAAGAGATGGACCGAAGAAAAGTGTCTTTTGACAAATCTTGTGACATCTTTAATGATTCAATGTAGGGAGGGATTAAACCAAGGGAGGTGTTCAGCCTGATACATAGCTGAATTACAAAATTGAACATGTGAGAGGCAATTCAGGGACTCAATGATAAGGGAGCTCTACCTAAACAGTGTGTGTGAGAAGGCTGGACTTTGTTCGCAGCTATTTCCAGTGCATGAGTCTCACTGACTCACTCGTTTTCAGCAGAAAGAGTTCCTCTGACTTTACTCTGAAGCCGTGCAGCTGCTATATGAGGCCATTGATCCTACATTATAAGTCATTTGTTTCTTATTTATTTCAAAAGGTAGAGGGTCTGTGGAGGTCTTTTTCTTTTTGAGAGGCAGCCATGATCAGCCGTAACTTCAAGAATGTGCTGGTGGTCTCTGTCGGCTTTCTGTCCCTGTTCACGGCTTATGGAGGCCTGCAGAGTTTACAGGTAGGTGGAAGAGTTTCTTATTTATTTTTTTATCAGATTTATGATGTATTGCTCATTAGAAAAACTCAAATGTAGGAGTTAGTATCATGGGATTTAAAGGATTTATTCAGAGGTTAATTCTTAGTGGGACAACTAATTATGAGATTCTATTGTGTTATGTTAATAGATTTTATTTACAGCCCATTAAATGTTCTTTGTACATCTTTGTTTTAAATCTCTTCTATAAATTGTTCTTATTCAGTGATTTTACTTGCTTCTGTGAACTTGCCCCTCAGTCCAAGTTGACATGACATGATTTTTTTGTCTTCAAATTTATATTAAACCATTTCAGCCTATCTTTAAGATACAATATGATTTTACTGACTATCTTAATGGCAGCTGTTTCTTCATTACTGAAGGAACTCGCACATGCAATCTACATCATTTTAAGAAAATATGATATTTTTAGCTGCAGTCTAACCACAAAAATTACCCTTTTTTGACTGTCAAGTTCAAATTTTTTTGATTAACTAAACAACCTGGTTATAGCAGTGGTTAATGAATATTTACATAACTAAGTGAAACAAGACGCAAAAGAAAAGAAACACTTCTATGTATGTGTACAATCTAGGTTGAATAAAATTAAATATTATTAGTTAAACAAAGCACACAAAAACAACAACAGCAATAAAAACAAACAAAACAACTGCAAAAATCTTGTTAAATCAGAATAAAAAAAGTGCCTAAAAACTACATGGTTAGCCACAGCACATGAAGAACAACTTTCCTTAGAGTCAGCTCAGCCCATCTGCACAACTCATATGGTACTCTAATCAATTCCTATCCAGCCAGTTTTCCCAGTTTGACATACCACAGAGATAGTGCAGGTACAGTGGAAGCTTTCCATTTCACAACAGCAAGTTTTAAATCCCGTAACACATGTGGTATTTCCCAAGATGTACAAACTTGGTGTGAATGATATATCCTTACCGGAAACTGTTTCCATATAGTCATGGATATTAGACCAGAAATCCCGCACATTTGGGAATGCCCATGGCAAATGAAGTACAATAATTCACATTACACCTACAACACCCTGCATCCTCCCACAACCCTGCACTATGTAATCTGTCAAGTTCAAATATTAAAGATGACTCAGTGTGTCTCTATGAAATCCACCCTTTCCCCCATATTTAGAACAGATGGCTTCTTAAAATGTCATACTTTTACTGAACTTCTTAAACAGAAGTCACTTTTGGTTAGAAAAAAATAAACTCCCTACTGCGTTATTAATCAGTTTTAATGAGTGTGTTTCATATTGACGCCATTTGTCTTCCAATCTTGAATTGAAGAGGCTACAAGCTGCTGCTCTTGCATGATGCCCTCTAATGCAGTCTTGTCCTTGTGCTGCAGAGCAGTCTGAATGCAGAGCAGGGGATGGGCGTGGCGTCTTTAAGCGTCATATACGCCTCCATTATCGTATCCTCCATGTTCCTGCCTCCCCTCCTGATCAAAAATCTGGGCTGTAAATGGACCATCGTTGCTGGCATGGCCTGCTACGTCACCTACTCCATTGGAAACTTCTATCCTGGATGGTAATCAATAAGTCAATCAATGAACTCACCAGTCTCATGGTAGCTGTTAGATTTGTTGTCATTATTTTATTATAAATCTTTATTCTTTCTGTTTGTAGGCGATGCGGTCATTTCCAAAAGTGCATTTGATAACAAAATCAAATGAGACACACTGGAGACAAAACTTTGTTACAAAATAAATATTAACAAAATAAATATCAGCATAATAGATGTGAAAATACTGAACTACTAAAAGCACCTCTACCCAATGCAGGGTCAGGTTTCTAAGTGTTTGGGTAAATGTCTCCCTCAGGTCAACACAGGACAGGACATATATGAAGCATGATAGTGTTTTATTAGGGAATCGACATCTGTAACGACTGAGTAATGTAATGTTTGAGAGTTAGTTCACCCAAATTACAAAAAAAAACTAAACATATCCATGCAGATAGCTTTGATTTTATTTAGCTAGATATTAAATTTTCCATCTCTAAAGGTCTAAAGAGTTTTTTAAAAAAGTGTTAACAAAGCAGTAAAAAATTTTATTCCTCATTGCTCTCACACAGGTACACCCTCATGCCCACCTCAGTGATCCTGGGATTGGGCGGCTCTCCCCTGTGGTCGGCTAAATGCACCTACCTGACCATCTCCGGTAACAACCAGGCGGCCAAGGAGGGCAAAAAGGGCTCTGACGTCATCAACCAATACTTCGGCATCTTCTTTTTCATCTTTCAGTCGTCTGCTGTTTGGGGAAACCTCATGTCGTCACTCATCTTTGGACAGGACACCAATATAGGTAGGAAGACAAGTAAAAATTGAACATAACTTATTTCAGCCGCCTGTCTTGAAATTATGAGTAGTTTAGTTTAGTTAGTTCATTACTTGCACTTTACTGAGGTACAGTAACTGGCGTGACAAAAGAAGTTTGGTAAATGTAATGAGCTGTGGAAAGTTAGTACATTTATTAGACAAGTACTGTACTTGAGTATAATTTTGACATATTGTACTTTACAACATTTTACAACAGGGTTGTAGAGAAAATCTGTCTGCATTAAAAACTTCTTGAATATTTCCATTTTTTACTACTTTTGACTTCGACTCCGTACATTTCAGAAGGAAATGGTGTACTTTTTACTCCACTACACGTGTCTTACTTTTTACATTCAAAAACATATGATATGTACTTTGTATACTACTAGTCAACACAGTAGTATACAAAGTATCTAAAAATCTCTTGCATGTATTTTATTGGTCACAAACACAGAATAATAAAATGTTCTATAATAATACAAAAGTGTAAGCAGTCATTCAGCATAATAAATTCTTTTACTTAATACTTTAGGTACATCTTGCTGATAATAGTTTTAATTAAGTAACATTTTGTATTCTGGTGTTTTTATATTTATTTGGACTACAAAAGAGCTGAGTACATCTTCCACCACTGAATTTAGTATTTTAAGTTCAACTAACTGCTGAATGAAGAGTTATATAATAGTCAGATTAAGTGACAATAACAAAGTTTCAGAAACCTAAATGAAATGTACCTGTGATGACTGAGTCTTCAGGTAAGGTAATAAATAAATATTGATCAGAGCGATGACCAACTGTAAACAGTCTGTGGTGGTGTTGCAAAAGTTTGTGGTCAGGTGAAAATGTACAAAACAACTTGCTAAAACAGGAGGTCTCCATTTCCAAACATACAATGGGGGAAAAAAGTATTTGACCCCTTGCTGATTTTGCAGGTTTGCCCACTTACAAAGAATGCAACAATCTACAATTTTAATCATATGTACATTCTAACAGTGAAAGACAGAATCCCAAAGAAAATTCCAGAAAATCACATCATATGAATTTATAAAAATTGATAACCATCTGATGAGGAAAAACAAGTATTTGACCCCCTACCAAACAGCAAGTATTCTGGCTCCTACAAGCCAGTTAGTCTTTCTTTAAGACACAGCCCCAATCCCAACCAATTATCTACATCAAATACACCTGCCTCACCTCGTTACCTGTATAAAAGACACCTGTCAACACCCAAACAACCAGCATCCAACAT
>NC_060159.1:23349611-23465487 GCF_021292245.1 Micropterus dolomieu | reverse complement strand
AGACAAGTACTGTACTTGAGTATAATTTTGACATATTGTACTTTACAACATTTTACAACAGGGTTGTAGAGAAAATCTGTCTGCATTAAAAACTTCTTAAATATTTCCATTTTTTACTACTTTTGACTTTGACTCCGTACATTTCAGAAGGAAATAGTGTACTTTTTACTCCACTACACGTGTCTTACTTTTTACATTCAAAAACATATGATATGTACTTTTTATACTACTAGTCAACATAGTAGTATACAAAGTATCTAAAAATCTCTTGCATGTATTTTATTGGTCACAAACACAGAATAATAAAATGTTCTGTAATAATACAAAAGTGTAAGCAGTCATTCAGCATAATAAATACTTTTACTTAATACTTTAGGTACATCTTGCTGATAATAGTTTTAATTAAGTAACATTTTGTATTCTGGTGTTTTTATATTTATTTGGACTACAAAAGAGCTGAGTACATCTTCCACCACTGAATTTAGTTCAATTAACTGCTGAATGAAGAGTTATATAATAGTCAGATTAAGTGACAATAACAAAGTTTCAGAAACCTAAATGAAACGTACCTGTGATGACTGAGTCTTCAGGTAAGGTAAT
This sequence comes from Micropterus dolomieu, assembly GCF_021292245.1. Lineage (NCBI taxonomy): Eukaryota > Metazoa > Chordata > Actinopteri > Centrarchiformes > Centrarchidae > Micropterus > Micropterus dolomieu. The sequence continues at coordinate 23,464,887 of NC_060159.1, read as the reverse complement.
AAATAAATATTGATCAGAGCGATGACCAACTGTAAACAGTTTGTGGTGGTGTTGCAAAAGTTTGTGGTCAGGTGAAAATGTACAAAACAACTTGCTAAAACAGGAGGTCTCCATTTCCAAACATAGTTGGTGATTGGTTATCAATGGCCCATAGTCAAAGTTGAACTGTGAGTCTGGGGGAGTTGACTGGAGATTCGATTTGATTCCTGGATAACAGCCCATCTTCATTATTGACCTGCCACACTGGTGGGTGTAACTACAAAGCTGCACCAGTAAAGTAAAAAGTATGTCAAAAATCCCAGCTTTCTGTCTGTCCTATCAAATCAAACTTCCTTTTGCTCCATAACTGATAACTGACAGCCCATTGACACGTTTGATGCCATTTCATTCAACCTTAGGCTGATGAAAAAGAGCAAAGAGGTCCATCTGTTGCATGCTGAGCATCTTTATTTGTCGCTTTGGTTCTTTTGGTTCTGGATGGGGGTGGTGATGGCGCAGTGGATAAGACACATGCCGTGTGAGAGACCCGGGTTTGAATTCACTGTGAGAAACCATTGTGTCCCTGAGCGAGACACTTAACCCCTAGTTGCTCCAGATCTTGTGTGTAGCTGATAGTGGGCAAGGTCTAACTGCTGGCTTACAGCATTTTTTATGGGTTCAATTTGAGAGAGAATAAGAAAGAGTGTGTTGCCAAGTATGCAGCATACAATTTTATTGGTGTTAATGCTCTCCAGCTTATCAGCTTAGATGATGACAGGCACTTCTTGGAAGGATAACACAACACAGCTGTTTATTACATTTTTATTTCCGTACTGTTTTAGGGCACGCACTGTTTATGTTTGCGGAATTATGAATTATAAAATGTGCCTCTTATAAAAGTGAATAAATAGATTTACAATATTTAATGATACACTGCTCATTGAATTAGATAACTGATGGAAACTATACAAAATAATTTAAAATATTAATATCAAGAGCAATATTTTCATCTTTAACTTCTACATTTTTGCTTTCCAACTCATTATATAGATCATCATTTCATACAATGGCCTGCATTATGTTTGAATTTTGCTATAGACATGCATTTTGTCTTTAAAGGGCAATAAATAAGACCCCCCCCCCAGAAGTTATATACCATCCATCCATCCATCATCAACCGCTTATCCTGCGTACATATACACACAAAGAAAATCATATCATCTTTCTTTTCTTGGTGAAGAGTAGTATTTACGTGATATCTACGTGATATGTATTGTTTGTTGTTTTTCTGACAGCTAACATCACAGCCGAGCAGCTGCAGTCCTGTGGAGCGGCTGATTGCGGCCTCAATATCAGCGTCAACAGCACGACCACCAGACCTGCTCAGAAACTAGTGTGGACACTCGTCGGAGCCTACATTGGTAACGCCAGTGTTTACTTTGGCATCACAGTCAAGTCTGAAAGATTAAATAAGGATGTTCTTCCACAACGGTGCAGGGTTCTTTAAACAGCCCCCTAAACATACAGGCAGCAATTAGGACAGATTTTTTGGAAGGTATTTGACTCCAAAACAGAGAACAATTACCAGGGAATAAGTGTTTGCTGTAGGTCAGACATTTAAGACAACATTTGACAGCATGTAAAATATAGTGACTTATGTAGGATATATTTTGACTGCTCAATTACTTTTCACCCACTAGAAGTGGTGATTTATGTGTTTAAAGAGATAAAGTTGCAACAGCGTTCATCTGATTTGGATGTGCACACCCTCAGATTAAAAGGATAGTTTAGGGGTGCTCTAGTGTCACCCCAGAGTCTCCCCTAATATGCTGTCATCTCTATACTGTTGACCTTGATTTCTTAAATAGCCATGTTATAGTTCTTGGGTACAGATCCTCTTCCTTCCAACTAGATAACATATGGTGTTTTATAAAAGTGGCTTAATATTTTTACACAACTTTTACTGAGTCTTTGAGGGATTCTTCCAGAGACTGCAACTGTTAAGAATAGGCTATGTGTAAAATGGAAAATACTTTTTATATTCAATAGTCTTATGGCAGAGATACCAACAAGAAACACAATTTTAATGGACAAAGATGAAATCCTAGATTTTCGGTTTCATTAAAAAACTAAAATAATGAACCCTATAAGAGCTTTTATACTATGGCGAGTGGTAAAATTCAGATTTGAAGTGGTGGCAAAATTGGAAAAATAAAACTCCAACAATAAAATAACTTATTCTTCGACACACCTTCAGTCAGCAGTGTGAAAGTAATCAGAGAAAGCAGTTGCACCCTCCCAGATCATGATAGAACCATGGTTTATTCTACTTCATAACTATCAGTGTTGTGTGGTAGGCGTGGGACTGCTGGCCATGCTCATTGTGGCAGTGTTTCTGGACAACATTGACCAACAGCAAACAAGCCAGTTTCGTGGGAACCGGGAGCCGTTTTGTCACACCTTCCTGGCCACGTTTAGACTGCTGAAGGACTGGAGGCTGGTGACCCTCATCCCTCTCACCATGTACAGTGGCTTCGAACAGAGTTTCCTCTCTGGGGAGTATACTAAGGTATGGAGATCTCCAAACAAGAATCAGTAACCATATTTTCTACGTATACATGACGCTTGATCCTGAGTAAGTCTCCCTTTTACCATGAATAATTGTCAAAGTACTAGATTGTATTCCAATAATATTGTCAGACTCATGATGTACTGTTTTACAGAAAGGATAAAAATTGATGCAGCAGAACCTGAGGAGTATTTTTATCTCTCACATTCTTTTTTTCATTCTTTTAACATGCCGCCTATATTACCCACAATGCTACAGAGGTCTGATAAACTATTTTTATTTTCTAGTCTTCAGACCCAACTGATGCTCCCTCTGGAGACACAAATGGCTTTAATCAACTTTTTTTTTCACATGTGCAGTAGGCCTGTAAACAGCCTGTAAAATCAGTGAAGTGCATCTTTAAAGAAATTGTTACATAAAATATATTGGTGGGAGGCAACACATGTAAACAGATGGGCGCTAGCAGGAAATAGAAGCTGTTAAGCCGCATTTTAGTATATTGTACTAAAATATGAGTATTAGCAGATTATGAAATGTACGGCAGAGAAGTGGAATATGTTTCAGGAGACGTTTGATAGTTTTTTCGTGGCTGTGAAACAGGGTTACCGTTAGAATTCCTTGTCATGGTAAATTAACTTACTTACTCTTTGTACTTATACGTGCATCTCAAAAACTAAGAACAACGTGGAAAAGTTTATTTGAGTTTCACTTAACCAGAAATGCTGAGGAAACCTTGCAGGTGTTTTGTTTTTCTCAGATCGACATTTGTGTATTATAAATTCTTTATTTTGAAATTCTAATAAATTTTGAGATGCCGCAGTTTTGATTTCCATGAGCTGTAAGCTTTGATTATCAAGAATTACACAAAAAAAAAAGGTTTGACATATTTCACTTTATTTAGCGCTTTACACTAGATTAACTGTTGTGAATCCAAACTGACTACACGCAAAAGATGAAAAAAAAAATCAAGAACTTTGCAAACTTTTCAAGTCAGCCTTCAGACCATCAGACAGTGAGTGTTTGATTTTCAAAAGACATATTTTCAGTGAACTATTCCTTTACAGATGCATTAGTCTTTATTCCACTAGGGGGCAGAAGAACTGTTGAATAAGTGTATCAAACTCCAAACCCCATATAAAAAGTACCTTTCTCTCTCAAGTGTACTCTTCCAGACAATAATCTCACAGCCCTGCCGACAGCAGCAACTTGGATCAATATAGCGGTGTGGGGAATTAATTAACGTCATAGCAGCCATGGCTAACGTTTTACAAGATATACAGCTTCCATCATGTAACTAAGGACTTTCTAAATTTATTACAAGTAATATACGGTAATCTGATGACACCCAAATAAACGACTCGTAACTAACGTTATGTAAAAGGGTTAATTGATTTGCTTCAAATTGTTCGTTTGAGATGTAAGTAAATGTTAATGTAATTAATAACTGATTCATAGTTAACTGTTAACGTTGGTCTCAACAAAATCTAACGTTAATGTTGCAAAATAACGTTACCACATTTATATATTAAAAATAATTTAAAACCTTGTGAAGTATAATGTCAATAACAGATATGTGAGTTATTTTAATACTTTCAGGTGACTTACCTTGACTGTGAGCCATAGACTGCTAACAACACGGCCACAGGTTCCAACCGCCACCGTACAGCACTGGGGGTTTAGAAGCTACCTTTGCTAACGCAGAGTAGCATATAGCATTAGCTCCTTAGCATGAGCTAACTCGGTCCTGTCGAGCAATTCGGGTCGTGGGTGGAAACCACTGTCGCCCAGAGCCCTTTAAAGACCCTCTTTAAAGGCCTCTTTAAAGACCCTCTTTAAAGGGCTCTGGGCGAGAGTTTCAGCAACACGTCACCTCAGCTGCACCCACGACCCGAATTGAAATTATTTATATATGAGATACTGGATATATAATTATCCAAGGAAGGTTAAAATCAGGGCAACTGGACTTGGTTGATGATACTAGAAGACGTTTCGTCCCTCATCCAAGAGACTTCTTCAGTTCTGACTGACTGGTAGGGAAACTCAAATATTTAAATTTGCCAAGATGATGTCTATGACAGTTGCCCTTCATTTTAACCTTCGTTGGTTGCCAAGATGATCAATACTGCTGGTTCGTTAGTGCTCCTGGCTGCTGTAACGACCATCATTATAGTCACTGAGGCCAAATCTGAACGACCATCGTTGGCAACTGATTGATTTTAACCTTCCCTGGATAACCTTCACAGACATCTTGCTAAGATATATTTGTAAATGTTGTTTCTTTGCAGAACTATGTGACGTGTGCTTTGGGGATCCATTTTGTTGGCTTTGTGATGATGTGTTTTGGAGCCTCTAATTCTCTGTGCTCCTTTCTCTTCGGGAGACTCGCTCGGTACACTGGGAGGGCTGCCCTCTTCTTCCTGGGTAAAATCTCTTTTATAGTTATACACATACAGGGTACTGTACATGTGGTGACTTTCTAAAAAAAATAAACTGCTCACTGCTGTTCTGTAGAGCTACATGCCTTTGCCTTCAAAGTTAGGATTCATCATGTTCTGTGTGAAGAAAATATCCTGCTAAAATGTAATTTGGACAATATGCTCCAATTTGTTGTATGATTCAGAAGGGTTGAGATGCTCTCTTCTGTTGCAGCCTCACTTTATCTTTCAAGTCAGATCAGGTGGATTTTCAAAGTATTCACTTTGTCATCAGCGTTTCCTGTGTTGTCCTAAATTTTGGTTTTCTGAGCTGCAGAAGACGCTTTTATAAATATAATCATGCAGTAAATGGAGACTAAACAAAACATGTATGAAAAACCTGATCTGAATGAACTGCCGATATCCACTTGAATACCATGTTTGTCCATTTTCAGCTGCAGTGACCAACTTTTCCTGTATCATTGCTCTCATGTTCTGGAGGCCTCATCCTAACCAGCTGGCTGTCTTCTTTGTATTTCCTGCCCTGTGGGGTATGGCAGACGCAATCTGGCAAACTCAGACCAACGGTAAGAAACTCCCAACGCCTTCGTCCAAAGAACTGGATATTGTAGTGATAATGATAGTTGTGTTTATCCATCGTCCTTGTAATAATCCACACATCGTGCAATATCTGCAACAGTGGAGAGGTATCTACACAAGACTGCTATGAAACTTGGCATGGATATGTGTGGTTCCCAGACAATGATTGTTACTGATTTTAGTGAACTCCTGACTGTTAAACAATAAAAATAGATACTTCAACACTTGTAAAGCTCTAAGCATACCAAAAAGAATAGTATTCTGTTTTTTTTTTTCTCTCTACACTTTAGTATTGTGGAGCCTCTTGGGGGCTTTAACCTGTTATCTTTCCAAGTGTTTCTTGGACCCAACCCAAGCACTGCTTCTTTAAATCAAAATTTATTATATAATCATTATATAATCACATATTTCAAACAGTTATTGCTGTTGGAGTTTGTAAACACTTGAACTTAACATATGTTGGCCCGTCGTCTGTTTTCTGTCCTGCAGCTCTTTATGGCGTCCTTTTCCCCCGGGAAAAAGAGGCAGCATTTGCTAACTACCGCATGTGGGAGTCACTCGGCTTCGTTATCGCCTTCGCCTACAGCACCTTCTTATGCCTGGAGTATAAACTGTACATCTTGCTGGCTGTTCTGCTGGTGACTGTCATCACTTACCCCATAGTGGAGTACCGCGAATACAAGAATCCCACGCCGCCCATTGAGGAGAGGACCTACCTAAGCCACAAAGAAACTGCTCAAACAGAGGACAAGACCATTTGCCAGTCAAAAATGTAAAAACTGAATTTCAAGTGTTTTGTTCTTATTTAATTTTTTTTTATTTACATCCTGATATGGTCCCTGCAAATCAGGTGTCTGACCTAATGCGAAATTGTTCAAATTGCTTTCAAAATGCTTTCAAAATGCCACAGTGAATAAACCTGCTCAGAAACCTGCTCCCTGATTTTCACTGCTTCACCGCCCCCTAAACCCTCTTGTTCCCTTGTGGAACAGTACCACAAATAATAATGTCACATTTCAAATGCCAGCAATTTGCAGCTGAGATCCAAAAAAATCCACTACTGACAAGGAAAACTATCACCACGCTAAACGCTGTAACAAAAATGCTGCATATTTGACTTGACATATTTGGCGGAATATTGTACTGCGATTTATCCCTGCTGAAATTAGGACCTCAGATTGTTGGTCTGTCATGACCAACAATCTTCTAACAATCTTCTCCACGCCGACTTGTTGTCTTTTTACAGCGGTGTTGTATTTGTATCCAATTATCACAGCTTTTCTACTACAAAGCAATATTTTTTCACATTTTATAAATGTTGATGTACTGTGACTAATATGTGTAACTGAAATTAGATAGAGTAGCCTACTGTACATGTTAAGAGCTTAAACTTGCAAAGTGAAAAATAAATGTTTTAATATTTAAAACTTTGTGTCGAAATACAGTCAAACTTGTCAAACTTGTGTCCTTTCACCCCATTTTGTGTGATACTACACTGACAGCTACCACAGGTACAACACACAACAGCATCAGCTGTCTATGATCGCTTGGAAGACTCTCCGGAGCTCCATAGTCCATGGTTAAATCACACACAAATGCAAATAAAGGTCACTTTTCTTGTTTGAGATAATGTATTAAAATAACTTTAGTTTTGATGGGTTTCTTAAGCAACATGGGATTAATTCCATTGAAATTCAGTTTGAAAGGTGTTACCCCCAGCCCAATGTAATGTGCAATGCTATGTTAGAACAGCTGCCAGAGCTGTAACAAACCTTTGGTTTTTGATGGCCTTTTCACTCCAAGTAAATTCGATGTGCAAATTCCTGGGATGATTTGAAAAAGTAATTTAAAGAGGTCATATTGTGCTTTTTGGCTTTTTCCCTCTCCTTTATTGAGTTATATATATTTTCTTTGCATGTAATAGGTTTGCAAAGTGAAAAAGCCCAAAGTCCACCCCAAAGGGAGTTCCCATCTCCCACGTAAAACACTGCTCTGAACTGCCTGAAAACAGCTCGTTTGTAGTCCAGACTTTTTCCCGCTTTGCTGTGACGTCATAGCAAAATTAGTTAGCTGTTCACTTTCTCCAGTGAGTACATTTAGTTCGCTTGACAAAATTATCAGCCATGTTAAAATGCGTTAATGTGAATAACAGATGCACCTAGCTAAGCAAGCTAGCTAGCTCCACACACGGCCGTTATCTCCACTGTCTCATCCAACTATGGTCACGTCCGGACATAAATTTGTTACTGTGATGTAGAGATAGAGCTCAGTTACAACTTCATGGATGAAAGATACATTAGTTATATACATACATTAGTTACAGATTAACAACTCACCGCTTTGAAACTCTTGCTCCAGTCCATGTTGCCAAGCTGGTAAGGGGACATACAGCTGAACCGAAGCCGTGTTTACCGGCTTCTCACAACACGCCTTTCTCTGCTTCTGATTGGCTAGTAGTTCTTACCTGGGAACTGCGCATGTGCAACTCCCAACAAAGATCATGTAGAGGCAAGATGTATCACTCCATAGCTAAAACAAAGCGTTCAACACACAGGGTGAAAAGAGGAGCTGCAGCAATGTGCTGTATGACAAAAATATGTTGTTTTTTGAAAATGAAACCATGTAAACCTGTTGTGGTACAATCCCTAAAAATGATTTTGAACCTGAAAATGAGCATAATACCACCTCTTTAAAATATAGTTAACTTTTTTTTGGTCAAAGTGAAAAAACAATCTTAACTGCATAAAGAATATATATACTAATACACCTCAAGCTTTGTATAATGACAACTGAATTCACTTAGAGGGATACCCCCACTGAAGGGGCTTTTTTCTTTTTACATCTGCATCAAGCAAAACATGGAAAGTCCCATCTACTTCATTTGGACTTACAAAACACTTATTTTATATAGGTGAAAAATGTTTTTTTTTTTTTTTTTTTTAAACGTGGTTAACAAGGTTATTATTTTTATCAGCAAAGGACCAATCTTTACTGCAGAAATATAAATAACACAATAACAATAACAACACCTTTTTCTCCCTTCCCAATGATGACATTAGATATCAGCATAATTTACTCAGAGGGATACTTCCACTGAAGGAGCATTTTGACATTTATAAGAGACTACAAATATCTTACCCACAAAACAAACCTGCATCAAACCACAAACTTCAGGTCATGTGTGACTTGACGTTCTATAGTTTTGTAAGCTACTTAACAATTTATACAGGTAGAGCTTAAACGATGAGTTGATCAACAAACAATTAATTGGCAACTGTTATGGTAATCGTTTATTTTTCATGGTTCCAGCTTCAAGAATGTGAAAACTTTCTGCTTTTTCTTTTTATTTGTTTTAATAATTTTAAAGTGTTTTTAATAATTTTGAGGTTTGGACTGTTGGTTGGCCAAAACAAGCATTGTGAGGGTCACTTTGGGCTGTGACGACAATATTTTTTTTAAACACCAAACTATCAATCAATCAATTAATGATGAGATGATGACAAAATAGTCAGTAGGTTAATAATAACAAAAATAATCATTAGTTGCAGTTATAATACAAAATGAACTCCACTTCGATCAACTATGTCAGTAAAATCTTGCTTTTACATGAATAATTAATAATCAAATGATATAGTCACTGGGAACCTTTAACATTATACTTTATGTACATTACTACGGAAGCCCTAAGCGGCCATCGATTCAAATCTTTGTTTTACTCCGTTTTCCCATGATAATTATCTCATGATAACAATTGTTGTTTTCTCGTGATAATGGGATAATTTTCTCGTGATCTCTTGATAACCAAACAGAAGTTTAACACAGTGGTTGGCAGGAACGTTTTGTAATGGTAATTTCAGCTTGGTTTTAAGGGTTACTGATCAGCTCAGTTGGTAGAGCATAAATCTCATTATCTTGAGATTGTGAGTGCAATCCTCATAGAACACCAACTTTAAAAAAAATCTTTTTCATAATCCTCTTCAACAAAGTTGTTATGAAGATGACTAATTTGCATGCTCACAATTAAGCAAGTGCTGGAGTGTGTGCATCCCAGCGATTGGTTCACATTGATCAACCTATGGACTTTCAGGAGGAGGAAATTCATCCACTTCTCATTCAAGCGAATCCATTTAACTACACATTTCATGACAGCTATTTCAGAACCTTTGAAATAGCTGTCGGGAAATGTGTGATTGGATTCCCCTGAATCTCTCCATAACAACTTTGTTGAAGAGAATGATGAAAAAACACAGAAGAATAAAAAAAAGTTTGCTGAGTTTAACCTAAAATCCTGGGGCTGCAAGCCCTGGACTCCACCAAGTGAGCTAACTAGTAACACTGTTGAATGAAATTATCCTAAAGAAACACACCTGCCGATCCCCTGTATTCAGCTATGGTTCGTTATCTCGAGATCATGAGAAAAGTATCCCGTTATCACGGGAAAACGGAGTAAAAATGTCTAATTAGACATTAAGATTAACATTCACATTTTTATAAGATTCTGATTTTGTTTTTTTAAAATAATACTTACTATATAGATTTTTCCTAAAGTGGTCTACACTTAAATGCCTCAGGTCATGATTAGGGATTTGGATTAATAGCTGGACTAAGAGTCTGATGTCCAAAATAAACAATGCCATCATCTGCAAACTTGATGATGTCAACAGATTTTCGTTTTATTAAGTTTAGGGTAATAAAGAATATACAGGGACAATAAGCTGCATTTCAAATGGTGCTTTTATTGCAATGTGTTGCATTCCCACATTCATAGATGTTATAGATTTGTTAGTCAAAGCATCATTTCCTCAAGGTTGGCATCCTCACCTTGGAAAAAACAAAACAAAAAAAGCAGAGGGATCAAATGCACGAGGTGTTTGTGTTTTGAGTGTAGTAGAGAAGTGTGTGTAAACTTGAGCAGCCATGAACACATGAATAAACATGTCAAACCTCCAAATTTAGACTTCCAGTAGATGCAAATAAAAGAGAGTTTTTAAGTTATCAAACAAAATGAGTTTTGTTTGTCTGTCAGCCTGCAGGGCTCTCACTCCCTGCAGGGACTGGACCCGGCCTGAGACTGATTGTCTACAACATTCCAAAGAAAAGGTAGATTTCTTTATATTCACGTTACACACCTGAACGGGGGAGGGAGAGGGGGAGTATTAAAAGACACAGAGATAGAGAGAGAGATAGAGAAAGAAAATATAACATGCATAAAATTCTCCCAGATGAACATTGTCACTCATATTGTCTTGTAATAGCTGCTCCGATGCCTCTTTAAAAACAAACTTTACATGAGTGTAATATACAAAAATGGACAAAAATGAGTAAAATGGATAATATATATTTATATATATATATATTTATTTATATTAATTTGTACATGGGAGAAAGTGGAACCTTGGTAATTTTTTCTCAGATTCTCCAAAGACAGCATTACCGCCCCCTAAAAACAAAAGTGGTGAGTTAATAAGCCTTCTTTTAAAGTCTCTCAACCGCCAACCTCAGTCCCAATACGGCAGCACTTACAATACTTGACAACTCATGCTGTAGTAACTTTCACATAAGAGAAGAGATTAGTTTTGAACACCTGCGTTAAGAATGACTGGGAGTTAAAGGACTATGTAGAGTCTTATTGGTGCACAAATACCAAACTATTTTGGACCAATGACAAGCGAGAATGCTTCATATTTTTGACTTAAGATAAAAGCAACCGAAGCTGATCAAACTGTATCCTCAATATTTGATGCGTCAAATGGTTTTTGGTTCTTTTTGCAGTGAATTTCCCTGACACCTAACATGACTACCTACATCAGACATTAGCCCGATCCTGCACCAGGCATTGGCCCAATCCTGGTATCAGCACACCACAACATTATTCTACATCTGGCAGCACAAAAGTGTGACAAGACAAGCAAACCAGAGAAGAGAGGCAACAAAGTTAGTGTGTCGTCATTTATGTCAGTGCACAGTTGTTGCTAGATAGCAGAGGTGAAGTCTCACACAACCAGACTTTTGCTAATAAGCGAGTGTCCACCTTGGTTTAAGGAAAAACAAAAACAAAATGCTGCGGCAGAGGGAAGTGAACACTGAGCAGCGGCGGCAGCTACAGAGCTAAGTGTCGACGGTTGCTGAAACTGTGTTGTGAGCAGGAATGTTCTGAGTTCAAGCTGGAGAAGTTAACCTTTTTTTTTTTTTTTTTTTACAGTATGCCTGGTGTCAGCTGACAGCGCAGAGAGGAGAGGAGGGGAGTGGACGTCACCTGAAGAAGACTGGCATAGTATTTATACTGAGGATCAGTTGGTGTAAACAGAGAAAGACAGAAAGAGACAGAACTACATTACAAAGAAGGTAAAGTGTACAATTTTTAGTCATCATTTGGATAATAGATATCCACTAGGTCAAGTTCTTCATAAAGAACCCGAGCAATTCATTGATTTCAAATTAAACTAGTAAAACTAACATTTTCTTTGTACATTCAGGGGACATTACTTACTCTATCTCCAAATACTAATCTGATTGTTTCCGATGGCCTTTTCACTCCCAAGTAAATCCGATATAAAGTGCAAAATTAGATTGTATTTGCAAATTCCTGGAATAATTTGATTAATCTTCTGTGTGTAAAAAAGTCATTTAAAATACAGTAAACTTTTTTTATAAAGGTGAAAAAATGTTTAAAAAAACCCTGGATAACAAGGTTATTATTGTTAAACAGCAAAGGAGCAATCTTTACTTCAGAAAATATATACAAGAGGCACCTCAAGTTTGGTATAAAGTATTCAGTTAATGGGGGGGGGAAAGCAAATTAACTTTTTTTTTCTCCCCCAAGAATGAGATTAAAAGCTGTGAAAGGTCATCAGATTTCAACTAAATTCACTAAGAGGGATTTTGGGTCTGTTTGTTATCTGTGTAAAGCAACTATAAATACCTTAACTATGAAATTAATGATTTAGTGATGCTCCAGTGTTAATTCTACATACCGAAGTGAGGAAACGCTTGTTTCAGTAAGGTGCATAGCTATCAGTTGCAATGTTTTCTTTCTTCCTGTAAACGAGTGATAGCACTACAGGCACAAAATACCTCATCGGTGGCAAGTGGAGACGCCTCTAAACTGACCTAACGTTTGGGGACATCACACAGAATGTTGCCGATAGGCCACTTTAAAGGACACGTGTCTAGAAAGTAACGAGGAAAAGACGAACATGCAAAACAACGTCAAACAGCAGCAGAATGTCACTGCGAAGAAAGAGAGAAATCCAAAACGAACAAAAGGGCCGCTACATTATGTTTTGTCCAGTGATGATGAGGTTTGCATATGATATACATCAAACATCTTGAAGCTTTGGTCATTTACTATTGATAAATGCAAAAAAGCCTACATCAGTCAGACAGTTAGAAAACTGAAAAAAGAAGCCTACTAATATACACAACAACCAGGCAATGCTTCTCCATAAAACCAAGGCTCCACTCTCCCAGATCTGCTTAAACTTTTGACAACAGAGAAAATTAAATAATATGGCCTTTTTTTTTTAAATTAACCCGTACAAAGAGCCAGTCCACACTGCTTCTCTCTCAGTAAAATCACATTCAGCAGTCGCTAAAACCATTCTCTGGCATAGTTATCTGAAACACCCACAGGTACTGTGCAGGGTCTAAAGAGTAAAAAGAAGAAAAGAATCAAACCAGGACATCTTCGACTTTTCCATCTTAGAGAACACCAGATATACAGTATTAATCACTTACACACACACACACACACACACACACACACACACACACACACACGCATTCACTGATAGTCATATACATACATACATCATTTGAAAAATAAAAAAGTAGAAAATCAAAACATAAAATCAAAACATGACGGAGGCGAGTAGTTTTTTGTTTTTTTGTTTTTTTTTTACCACAAACTCGGAGCACTACTTTTTTTGTAGATTCTGAACAAATACATATTCACATTTCTCTGTTATATACATTATGTTAACAGCTTGAAACCAATGTTAAAGAACCTAACCTTGTACCTGTTAAATGTAGTGAGGAAGGAGGGACTGTCGTTTCCATTGAATGGCTGTTGCATAAAAAAAAGATTACATATGTATTGGTTGTATTTGGCATGTTCGTTTGTTTTTATGTAGGATAAGCTGACAGTTGCTGTTGCGTTTCTGCAGCTAACAGAGTAACAGAGGAAACCATTTCCATAGGAATGCCTATTCCACGCAGAAAAGTGTAAGGAGGGGGGAGGGGATCAATACTGTATGTGTGAAATCATCAGAGCAGATAAACAATATGAGGCTGACACTGGCAGAATCCTTCCAAAAATACATTCTTCCACTTTGTGCAGCTTCTGTCTCTTTGAAAAATTTTGACATTGACCAAACAGCGGCACAGGAGTGTCTGACGGGTGTTTTTCACACTGTGAGAAATGAGCCAAATGCTCTAGAAAACATGACAACTGCTGCAACATGGATGACGTATGTTTACTGAAGAAGCACGTTACCAACTACAAATTAAGATCTCTGAGCTTCCTCGTTCCGATTGATGGGCTCTCTCTCTCTCTCTCTCTCTATCTACCAACAGTTTTGCCTGCAGTTAAAGGCATCACATTTACTACAGATTTTATTTTGAACAATACTGGAATCAGAGTCTCAATCAAATTCTGTTGAATTTGGGAGTACCTCTCCTCAAAGGGAGCTAAAAAGGGTTAAAATAGCTCCACCGCAAATCATCACTTTAAGTGGAATGGAAACTGTCTCTATAAAACCGACAATTTGGGTTGGAGGAGGTTTAACTCTTATTCTGTTCTTAAGTTCTACAGAGAAGCGCAGTAATGGAAACTCTCAGTTTGGAGGTAGAGGAGAAGTTTTAGTCTGAGACACCACTGCATTTCACACGTTTTGCACTGCTGGTTGAACAAAACAAAGAGAGTGAAGATGTCACCTTGGGCTCTGGGAAACTGGGATTTTACATACTAAACACTTAACCGATGAACCAAATGTATGTAATGTAAATAGTTCCTGGTAAAAGCTAATGTGATGCACGTAAAGAAGAATATACATGATGCAGAAGGTGTTTAGCGCTGCAGTCGACCAATCGCACAAGCGGCTCACAGTGTGAAAACATGGTCAAGAGGACAGATTATCAGACAGAACTGTCTGATAAAACAGTAATGAGGTAATAAAAAGTTGTTAAAAATATCTACTGATGATTTACCCATATGCCTTTCTAATAAATATACAGACAGACAGAAAAATAGTAAAATAAAATAAAACCCATCTCATAAAGTCTTGTTAAATAATTAATTGTTTAAAATATCTGTTTTAAGTCCAGGCAGCAGGGTTTTTTCCTGCATTTATCACTTGGTAACTGTTCCTGGGCCTCTGTTTGGATACACAGTGCACTGATCTGCACTTTAACACGTCCAAATATGCACTTAAAGCATTTCAGCTGAGCACAAAGTGGTTCTCACATCATACAACACCGTTGGTGGGTGGAATGTTGACCTTGTATACTATCCCTCTATATATGGGTAATGTTGCATATAGTGAGGCATCTCTGTTTAAAAAAAAAAAAAAAACAAAAAAAACAGTACACAGGAAAGTCGTACTCCACTGAAGCAGCACCCGACTGTACGTTGTTGACCTAATGTGAGTGACTCATTTACAGGAGGTGATGATACTTCCTAACATTTGAACTTGATGTATGCGCTGTATGCAAAAACCCTCTCCACAGATTCCACAACTGTCTCCGAATTCCCATGACAGAAGGAAGATTAAAAAAGAGAAAAACAACAAACCAAGAACGAGGATTCACACAGGATAAGTTAAGTCAGGGAACGTGTGATTTTGTGCTGGAGTACAGACGTGGCAGATTTAAAATCACTGAGGACCTTTGTGGTCGTTACAAATCACAGGGTGTTCCCTAATTAAATTATTCCTGTGCAAAACGGGCTTAAAGGACTGATAAAAAACATGTCAGGCCTTACAGCATCCTACACTAGAAACCCTTGGGTATTAGTGTGCCACACTACGCCCTAAGCAAATTCTGATTCTGTTAATATGCCTGATATCAAGACCATTTGTGTATCTTCACATTATTTAGTCATGTAAAGAATATTTAGAGGCAACGTCTCGGCAGAGTTTTCCTTTTTCTAAATTCCCAGTAAGGTGTGAACTATGAGAAGCACATCATCTTCTGTTAGCAGACTTTTTTCTTTTTTGCTAACAGAGGTCTGTTATCGCTGAGAGAGACAGTGTCTGACTGAGCAACAGTAGTCAACAGAAAACTGTATGTGTGTGTAGCCAGTGGAGTGAAGTCTTCATCAGGGAACCAGAGGTGGAGAGAGAAAGGGTTGAATCCTCCCCAAAAATAAAGAAAGTCCCAGAGGGGAAAAACACTGATGAAACAGGTTTGAAGGAAGTGAGGAGAAAATAGAAAACAACCTATCTTCTGTGACTCAACCCATCTTGTTTTGATTCATTTTCATGACAGCTTTAAATTAATTATCCATCACATCTTTGTTAGGAACTTCTATTACTATAGCCTCTACTTAAATATCATTATATAGGAACAATATCCAAAAGCACGCCGTTTGCTGTGACTACAGGCACAATGTTGATGAGGCTCAAGTACCGTTAGCATCACCAGAGGTCTGGTAATCACAGCAAAGAACACGGTTTAAGGTATTATTACGCTTTCTTATACAATGGTTACAAACACATGTACTGTCTGAAAGGTTTTCTTGAAAGTATTGTACATACATAAGAATAAAAAAAGAGGAGGTAAGCAAGAAAAAATAGCTAACTAGCTCCCTGGTTACCACAAGAGAAAGCAAAGCAATCAAACTCCCCTTTTTTTTTGCAGAAAGTGTGGCTTCTTGTAGCGCTAAATGGGACGCCGAAGGGAGCGAGACGTAGCTATATTTTAAAAAAATCAATTGCTTAAAATTTCTTTTCACATTTCAGAAGATGGAATAACTTCTTCCTCCACTGCAACATGTAGCGATGTTACAATAACATGAATATCATGATGCCAAAAAAAAAAACAAAAAAAAACATAATCTCAAAAACCATGAGCGGACATTATTAGAAAAAAACCCAACCCTGGATCGAATCACATTATACATAGTTTTGCTGTTCTGAGTAATCAATTAATTACACTTTCTTTCGTTTAAAAGGAAAGCAGTTACAAGAGAAGAGTGAGCTCATCCCCAAGTCTTTGTCCTTCTGTACTGTACAATACTACCCGCCTGCATGGTGCACATGGCAAACAACACTGATAGGCCGAGAGACAGCATGAAAGATACAGAGAGAGAGAGAGAGAGAGAGAGAGAGAGAGAACCCAACAGGGCTCTGTATTCACAGCTGCTGAGGTGAGGGGTCAAATGTGATGGACAGACAGTTAAATAATCATAACAGTCTTTCTTTTTTATACTCTAAAAATAAAAATAAAACCTCCTCCCAGGGGGAGAAAGACACGCAAGTTCCAAACTGAGCAGCATCCCGTCTGTCTCCCATCCATCCATCAATCCATCCATCCATTCTGGCTGTTGTGAAAGCTTGTTCTAATGACCATGAAGGTGATGATGATGATGATGACGGTGAGAGCAGAAGATTTTAAACTAAACAAAAACAATTCAATCAAAAATAATAAAATAAAACAGAAGACGTTATAGAATAATATGTAGAAGAAGAAGCAGAGCTTGGGAAAAACTCAAACTTCCACCAGGCACTGTAGCTGATAGAGAGAGACAGTCGCAGAACCAGCTGATACTGAGCTTCTATCCCACAATGCCACAGAGGTCTGAAACCTTAACATTCCCACATCGCTGAGAGACAGGTAGAGTAAAACATAAAACAAAACAAAAATAAAAAAGCCAGAGGTGCTGCTGTGCGGGATACGCCCACACTTAAAACGCTGAGCTCAGCTGTATGCTGCAACTCATGCTCCCAAGATGCACTGCTGCGACAGCCCGACAGAAACCGTCCCATCAGAAAATTAAACAAAAGGAGGCCGGCCCTGATTTGACAGTGACGACAACTTGGCAAATCTACAATGATGTCGCAGTTGGTTTCTTGGGTCAGGAAGCAGGAAGTAGGTCACCAAGGAATGAGCAGCAAGACAACACTGCCTTTAATAGGCTGAGGCAGACAGACAGGTTGTCAGACAGATTAGACAGGCAGGTTTAAATACACTGCTGCTCCTTCTGACTCCAGTCTTTTCTTAAAGTATCCCCCTCCCTCCCCCCTGCACAGGAGCGGTCAGGCTGCGTAACGCCACCGACAGCCAAACCTCTGAGCCCACACACTGTGGCCGTCCAAAACATCCATCCTTCCATCCATCCATCCAAAAGGTGAGACAGAGACAGCAATGGGTCTGGTGCACCGAGGAGGCGTAAAAGTGAGAAGTAGAGAGAGTAGGAGAGCTGAAGGGGTGGAGGTTGTCACTCGGTGAGCAGCTGCTGGAGGAGGCTCTTCTGCTGGGCCTGGTTGTTCTGGGAGCCCTGCGGTCCGGGGCCCTTCTGGGAGGGCGTCGCTCCGACAGAGCCCTGGTTCAGGTAGGAATCACTGCCAACCAGGTTCACTGTGCACTGGACGTCCGCAAACACCTGAACCTGCTGTACCTGCAGAGACAGAGGCAACAATAATACAAGGACCAGACCAGCATTGAAGGTTTTACAGCCTCATCCTCACTGGAGCCCCACAGATCCTGGATTTTAGAAGCTACTGATACTGATATCTGTATTTGAGAGTAAAAAAGAAAATCTGTCAACAATTATAATTAACAGATGTTTCTATTTCTTCTTTTTTTTTTTTTATTTATTTAATTTTTGACATAAAACTGTTTTGGATAAGGGTCCCTTAAAATTGGTGGTGACTGTAGTGAGGCGGACATTATACAGCAGAAACCTGTCTAGTGAACAAGCTATGTATGTAATCACACAGTTTCTAATATACCTGAAACATGTTTTCATCTTGCTAATAAAGGCAGGAATCTATGTGTGTGTTTGTGTGCATTTGTATTTCGAATACGTTAAGAACTGTGCATCCAATAAACCTCAAACTGAGTTATCGCCATCACACAGGTTTGATATAAGTTAGAAAAAAATTTGTTGATACGGAGTTCTAAGAGTTTTAAGTCCTAAGGAAAAGCTGAATATCTAGCGGTATCTCTGCCATTGTCGTGTTGTTTCAGTGTTATTAATGCTGTAGGTGAAACCAATGTGAGACACACATTTTGAGCAAGTACTACACTAAATTGAAAAAGCGCAGGGAGGCGTCACATTGGCCCATGTGAACAGGCAATGCTCTAGTATCTATAATTTCTGTACTTTCTCAATCCAGCAGCTAACATATACACAGATACCATTATATCTGTCATATACCAATAATAAGGAGCCATGCCATGTATTAGAATATGAAATTGGGGTTTTAAGTGTTACCTTTGTTCATTTGATACTGGGCATCTGTAGGTTTCAAAAACAAACTTTTAAGAACAAAAATACCTCTCGTTGGTAAAATTAATTTAACAACCAACCAGCCTGTCCCTTGTAATCAAATAAAGTTGTGACACAATGAACAGAAAATAAATTCCTGTATTTAATTGACAGAAACAGAGAAGTAGAAAAACAATCTAAATGAGAACAACACTCCACGTTACGCATGCTTTTCTTTCCTTAGAGGTTAAATTTAGAACTAACAAGCAACAGATGCCACCAGGATGATGTCCTTTCCGACATGCTGTATACCAGAGTAGAACTCGGTGAACTGTACTTATATTTTATGGACTCGAAACTTCAAGGAAATACACCACAAAGTGATAGCAGGGTAAGGGGATGTATGGAAGGAAAACACGAGACAACCCTTCAAGACGATAAAGAACCTGGAGGTTAAATGTCACGTACCTGCTGGTCGCTGCATACTGAACCCACACTGCTGAGGTTACTGTTGCTCATGCCAACCGGCTGCCCCATGGGAGGTAATGAGCTGACACCACCTGAGCCTCCGGCCATGGAGACGGTGATGCTCATGTTGTTGTAGACCCCCTGCTGGCCAAAGGCCTGTCCTGCACTCTGTACTGACTGACTGAACAGGCTGCAGTAGAAACAAGACAGCACATTATTCTGGGCACGTGAAAGGGTCTCACTTAAAGGTTCAGTGTGTAAGTTTTAGTGACATCTAGTGGTGAGGGTTATGAATTGCAACCAGTGGCTCACGGTGCATTCACGTGCTCCTTGGATGGTTCCATTTTCTCATTGAAATCGTACTCCGACTTCAGTGTGTGTTCATGTCGGAATGTGGAATCAACATGGATGCTACTATAAAAGATATCCAACAAAGGTTAAAATCAAGGGCAAATGGACTTGGTTGAAGATACTGGAAGACGTTTCGTCCCTCATCCAAGAGACTTCTTCAGTTCTGACTGGCTTGTAGGGAAACTCAGCTATTTAACCTCAGTGGGGTCGTTTGCCAGGATCGTCGATACCACTGGTTCGTTAGTGTTCCTGGTTGTTGTAACAACAGTCGTTATGGTCGTTAGGACTACCTGAGGCCAAGACTGAACAACTGTCGTTGGCATCTTCACCTGAGGCCAATAGGTTACGTTTGTTAAATTTCCTGGGAAGTGATGAAAGGACAGCATTGTTAGTGGGGGATAAGTGGTGGCGTAGACCCCCTCCTCTGTTCAATGACGGCTTCTCAACCCTGGTGTAGATGCTTCCTTGACACCTCTTTCAAACCATCCATCTTCTCTGTCTAAAATGTGTCTGAAAAATGTGTCTAAAATTGAACACTAACGAACCAGCGGTATCGACGATCCTGGCAAATGACCCAACTGGGGTTAAATAGCTGAGTTTCCCTGCCAGTCAGTCAGAACTGAAGAAGTCCCTTGGATGAGGAACGAAACGTCTTCCAGTATCTTCAACCAAGTCCAGTTGCCCTTGATTTTAACCTTGGTTGGATAACTATGACGTGGATGACTGAGAATCTTCACAGACATCTTACTACAAAGTTGGATTAGCTTTATCTGAGCGTATAAACAACATGCATCTAGTTCACTCAACATGGACAGCAAACTAACCGTTAGCCATTTCACAAATTACATGTTTGCAAAATATGTATATGCATTATGTGATATCAAAATTCTGTATACTTCTGTATGTCCCATGTACTCTTTATTTCTCTTTTTGTAATAAAGATTTAGGGAGGGAAAAAAACATTCCGACACCACATGAATGCACATGATTCTTCTTTTCTTATTTCTAATAAACCAGACGACTACTACTACTACTAACAATACTACTAACATTTCTTCTTCATCATCATTGAAAGTAGTGACGAAACACGCTCTGTAGAGCAGTTTGTCCGATTGGGCTACTGTAGAAACATGGCGGTGCAACATGGCGACGCAACATGGCAACGTCCATGTAAGAGGACCCACGGTGTGTGTAGATAGAAATGGCTCATTCTAAGGCAGTGGTTCTCAACCTTTTTTGGGCCAGCGACCCCCTATCCATTATCCAGGTCCCTTACTGCCCCCCATCAAAAAGATGTTGGCTATTTGCCCTAAAAATTGATTATTATTATTGTTATTATATGTTGATGTTGCTATTGTAATTAAAAACATTTAAAAAGCACATAATTGAATGACAAACATATTTATTACTTTCCCAGGGAACAAAAAAGCCTACTTAAATTTAATTAAGAAGTTCATGTTCCTCCCAGAAACTGTGTGAGAAGCCAGAGACGGGGTGGGGCACTTAATAAGTGGGAGGTCTGAGATTTTGGCACGTGACAATTCAAAGTATAACAGAATGGAATATAATGCAGTAAAGCTCTCAGACATTCTTTACTGCTTTTAAAATATGTTCTCCTGTAGATCAACTTCGTTAATATCATCCCTGTTGAGTTAACACACATGATTTAGTCTCCCCTCCTCTTTTGAGTCTTTTGTTTGGGGATTTAACCTCTAAATATTTATTTGAGGCACATTTTCACCTTGGCGATAAATTTTAATTCAGTTATTAACTGGATTTTAATAGCTCATCTGTTTTAGCAGGTTTTCCGCTTACATTCAAAACTTTCTGCACATTCAGAATCTCGCCCACATTTCTGTTTTCTCTTGTTGTGAATCTTTGGGTTAAACTCGCCTTAACTTTTTTCCAACCAAACAAATGCCCCCCAAAAGTACTTCAACGCCCCCCTTTCCAAAATATTGCTTCCAGCGCCCCCCATCATACTCTGAACGCCCCCGTTGTTCTAAGGTAATAAAAACAAAATGGTTCATTACATAAGGTCTTTTTACACCACTGAAAACATGGTTATGTATATTATATTGCATTTTTGTCAACAGGTCCTCCTAAATATTACACACTGGACCTTTAAATAAACAAATTAAATAAACTATAAAATGCTGTTGAGGCATGTGAGATAACAAGTGATTTTTTTACCAAATTATGATTGCATGAGCCTTGTACGCTTCCTAACCTGTTGCTGCCCACGCCTGTCTGTTGCCAGCTCTTCATGTCTGGTGACTGGTAGCCAGGAGGTGGGGCTTGCTGAAGCAGAGGACTCTGGGAGGTGGAGTTCTGAGGTGACAACAACGGGCTGGTCGGGCTCATATCAGGAGGGAAAGGTGGGTCTTGCTGGATAACTTTGAGGAGGAAAAGTAAAAAAGTTAGGTCAGTTAAGACAAAAAGTGAGTGTTCACCTTTCCTGCTAAATGGTCAAAGCAGGAGTACTTACTTCTACTTTTTTGTATTAAGCAGTTACTGTGCATTTTTTACTTTGTCGTCATCTTTTGACCAAACTCTTTTCCTTGTCTCGTCTATCAAACCAATCAGGTCTTTTATTTTGTTTTCTGTTGATGGATTAGAGAATCTTTGGTGTCTGCCATTTCCTAAAACTAACTACCTAGCTCATTGTATACATCTTATATTGACAAAAAATGAAAAGATGAAATACGCCACTGGACATTTAATAATGCAATGTTGAAGTACAACTATCTACAATAAAAAGTAGCAAAACAAACATCTATTTGATATGAAACTGTAGTGGATTGTTAGTCTGGTCTTAAATGTGGTGGAGCCTGTTTCCTTGAACTTACCAGACCCTCCAAACTGCTGAAACAGGTTCTGCTGTAATGAGGAGTTCACGGTGCTGCTGAACTGGCCCTGCACGGCGCCAATCAACGTCTGGTTATTCAGGGGAACTCTGCTGGACAGTTTGTTGTCCAGAGGGCCCCCGGTCATGGGGCTGAAGTGACTCGGTGAGGTAGGGGATTTTCCCGTCATTGGGTTGTACCCTGGTGGGAAGTTGAACTGCTGCTGTTGAGGCGTTGTTGGGGGACCTTTTGGGACCCTGGCAGTTCCAAAGGACCCCGCGGCTCCAGTCGGAGCACCTGCCATGTTCTGTCTCATCAGCATGACCTTCTGCTGGAAAAGCTGGCGCTGGCGGTGCTGGATGCTATAGAGCTCCCTCTGACGCTGGGCCAGCATCTGGGCATTCAGCGGAGGCTGCTGACAGATTTGATGTAAAAGAACTTGTTACACAATACTTATTCTCTATTTTAAATATACAATACATCTTGTTATTCAAGAGGTCACTCATTCAGTGTATCTGCAGGTTTTAAGAGAGAGTAAATTAATGCAATAATAGTCCAACGGTATAGTCAAATGTTTACGGTCTTTAAAGTGAATCACTTCCCCACTTCTAATTGAACTGTATTATCTGATTTTTGGCCACTTGACTCCATGTGCCACTATGTCCACCAGCTAGCCGCTAACTTTCAGGTTTTTGTGCGGTGCTGCTGAAACTGAAGCAAATGACAGTGGTGAGAGTGAACCAAAACATCAACGAAGCAGACTGTAAAACCAAAAAGAAGTTGGAGGATTAAGAATAAGCCGACAGATGCAGAAATGCTCTGCGGAGCTGAGAGGAGACAGCTGATAATTATCTCTGGGTTAATCACTAAGAGCAACCCTGCACACGAGTATTCAAAACATTGTTAAAATAAAAATATTGTTTACATCAGCTTTAAGTAATATTTTCTTTCAGGCTCTGTGGAAAAATAGCAGCGTGTGGTCAGGGAGAGCAGAGCATCATTGTCGCCACTGTGCCACTCACTTGTGAGGACATCTGAGGTTGTTGAACCCCCTGACGAATTCCTATGTTCACATGTGGGGCACCTCCTGGAAACTGATTCATGCCTGCCATCCTGTTCTGGAGCTGAACGTAGGGACAGAGAAAAAAGGTTCAGACAGGGAATAAAAAATTTGATCACTGACATTGGTAAGAACATAGAGGAGGGATGAAATCCGAAGATTCGTTATGGTAAAGCAGGATTCATACTAACATAAAAAGCTACTAATCAATAATTTGTGCTGTTCATTACACCTCTCAGCATTTGTCTTTGATAGTCAGGAGCAATAACAAAAGCACAAAGGGCACAGAAAGTGTGAAAAATAACTCTAAACAGTTCCTTTCTATGACTTGGTTATGGCTTGTGCATTGCTATTGTATTAGCATCCTTTAAATCATGTGGATAAATTACACCTAATAAGGTTTCTGAACACGTGTCCTCCTGCACAGCTATGACTGTACTCATTAAACACATTGGGCCGCAGCAGAAATAGTTTGTTGCAAAAGCAACTTAGCAACATCTTCCATCCCAAAATGGAATATATCCCTAATGAGGTGAAATACAAACCACCACCCCTGCGTCCTCACCTGCTGTGGGCCCTGCAGCCTCTGCTGCAGCTGCAGACGCAGTTGGTTGGGCGGCAACCTGAGCTGAGGGCCAATCCCCTGTGGTCGCATCATGCCTGGCCTGAGCCCCACGCCCGTTGTCCCACCGGGAAAAGTCCCTCGGGGGGCTCCAAACCCCAGACCCTGTGGCCCTATCGTGGCCAGCTCTGGAGGAAACTGAGCTTGAGGAGACTGTGTAAATTGGGAAGAATAGGTGGGGAGTTTAGGGTCCATAGAAACTGGAGTGGCAGTGGATTGCTGGATTGGGAAGCTTTGGGGCAAAGTGTCAAAACAGCCACCCTGGAAAGAGGCAGACAAAAATAGAAAAAAAAAGAGATATTAATGATGTGTTTCTTTATTATAAATGAAAAGAGCTCATAGCCATGTCATTTCAAAACAAGTAAAACATTTTGCTACATTCAGAATAGTTAATTTTTGTTTTTGAAATGTTAAATTCTGTTCCTTAAAGTTGAATGTGACTTGCACCAAGTTAGTTTGTGATTTCTAAGAGACTGTCTGATTACCCTCTCCCTCCCTGACATCACTCATAAGAGCCAGTGAAGCTAAAATAACTTGACTGAAGTTGTGGATTACTTGCTAAATGAAAATACCTCCAGATTTACATGAAAGCAGATCAGCAGGGTTTTTTGCCAAATCCAGCTTGGTGGCTCAAATATTCATGGCAGAGGAAATTAACATTTTAACTGAGCAACTGTTTTGTTTGTTGTGATTAAACCTGCAGTGCAGACCTTTTGTCTCCCTCTTCTGACAGTGAGAGTAATTACACAACACTGTGGACACGTGCCTTTAGGCTCTGCCATGCTGAGCTGTCGCTACGGTTGCTTCCCCCTTAATATTAAATATGTAAAGCCTTTCCTAACTGCGCTCACGAACGGCACTCTTTATACCTGTGCACATTCACTGCCCAGTATCACACACTTACCTGTACCAGTTTGTCAATACCCAGGGCCTTATCCAGCTCAGCCAGTTCACTCTCATCAGTGCCACTGAGGAAGGAGACGAGCTGCTCTAACAGAGCTTTCTCATCGTTTCTGCCTTCAGGTGTGGTCGGAGGGCCCAGTACTTCATCCAGCGTACAGGGCACACACTGCCTGCACACACAGAGAAACACAGCAAGAGTCAGTGGGTAAAATCAATTTTCTCCCATAATTTCAGAATTAAAATTTACAGTTAAGTGAAATAGATTAGGTATTGAGAGTACAGTAATACTTACTCTTGTGGCGATGCTAAGTTAGTTTGTAAAGGGGCTCCAAGACCATCAAAGGACAAGGTGTCAGATAGAGCCAGAGGCTGGAACTGAGAGTCTCCAACATCCATCTTGGTTAGGCCTGAAACAGATTTGAACAGTTTTAAGGGGGAAAAAATCCACAATTAACAACCTAAAAAATATATTAACACTGAATTATGTAACAAATTTGGATTAAATTATATTAAAATCTTGTACAGTAAGTAGCACCTTGCTAAATTTAAACAGTAAGTTAACATCAGCTTAAAATCCTACTTTTGAGGCACAATTTTCATCTTGCTGCAATGACATAGCACTGTATTGCTCTCTGCTACAGTACAGTGCAAAGCTATTATCACTTCAGGGGTTACATATGTAACACAATACAGTCTGACTTTACTCAATGGTGATGTTGGTCAGGAGTACTGAAACTTTAAACCTGAAGAGGTCGGTTCAACAATTCCTACTGCTACAAAAGATTTAATGTCAAGTTACTAACAAACAGGGTTCTCACAGTTGTCATTAATTGTATATTTTCAATGACTAACTGTGATAGTTTGACTGTATTATGTTTTCTTGTGTACCAGTGCTTGAACTGAACGGGTTGATAACTTCTGCCTCTGGAAACGGGCTGTTGTCTTTGGGGGTCTGAAAAGGGTCTCCCTGACCCTGGGCCTGTGTCTGGCTTGGAGTGGGGGGACCGCAGAAATCAAAAGATGACTGATTCTGAAGGCTGCAGCCAGAGGGCGGGCCGCCATCACAGAGCCCTGTGAAACAAACACAAGCACATGGAAAATCAGGAAAAAACAAAATAAAAGTGTCATTTATAAACATTTTAGTAATGACACACAGACTCAAACTCTGAGACTTTTATAGACACATGACATTCTGCAGTGTTGCAGAAAAGTAACCTATTCTGGTTCCACGTGTGGTTTGTTGACACTGCAATACAGACGAACAATGTGTAGGTAAATAAATGAGGGACCAGTCTGGCTCATACTACTATACTGGGTACTACTATTACTACTGATAATATTATTAAGATTAGATAATAATAATAATAATAGAGAATTATTTCAAATCCAATAACAATTCATTAAAAACATTATTTTGTAATTTCTTGAAATAATAACGGTATTTTTCTTTTTAAACAAAACACTCTTGTATTGAGTGTAGTATTGATACTACACTTCAATGTCCATAGGTTGTATGCAGGTAGTATTTTATTTTTTTAACTCATCTTCATGCCTCCCCTCAGCTGAAACTGTACCTCGGTTAGGAGTGCCGGGAGGTTCTCTCTTCACATTTACATTGCGGGGAGTGCTGGCCTCTGCAGGCTGGAGCTGAGAGGGTGACTGCAGTTTAAGCTGGGGGGAAGGGGAGTGGAGCTGGGGTGACAGCGACTGCAACTGGGGCTGGGACAGGGGGGACTGTAGTGGCGCTTGGGCCTGGGGTTGGGGCGCTGGAGACTGGAGTTGGGGGCCTCCTCCAGGGGTTGTTGAATCATCACTGCCCAGTTTGGCCCCACTAGGGCCTCTCAAGCCAGGCAGCAGCTGGTTGAGAGGGTCCATGTCAACAGCACCACCAGACAGCTGAGGGCGGGAAACAGAGAGTTAAGCAGAAAGAAATACAAAGGGATTGAAATGAGGGGAAAAAACAGGATGGAAGAATGAATGGTGTAATGTCGTAAAGAGTAAATAATTAAAAGAACAACAGGTGGCAGAAAAGGGGGACAGACAATCAGTGACAGAGAGATGGGAAGACAAAAAGGTCAAAGGCCAGTGAGCTTCAAAGGCTGCAGCAGGTAGCTGAGCCTGCAATGGAGACAAAGTCCAAGAAAATAAACATTCAGCATGATTTACAACGCCGGTCCGACAACTGCCTGTGCAGGAGCAAAGCTCATTGGGGGGAATTCCAATGTTTAAATGTTAAGTATTCTTCCTCACCTGTGTAAATATGTTATATGCACTGAATGAGGTGTTAGCTAAACATCATTCTGCTCTATCAGGAAAACAGCTAACACTCAGTTCAACTCACTTGCAGGTTGCGAATGCCTGTGGAGTAACCCATGATGAGGCTTTTAAACTCAGCCTTGTCTAGCTTTTATCATATTCTGGTTTTTAGCTCTTTAACTATTTGAGGCACAGCACACCCTCAAAGGTGTTTTTAGTTGTTTTGGTTGATTAGCACTTTGCTCGGGTTAAAGGTGATTGACGCTACTAACAGGAGAGTCCAGAAGATTTCAGTCAAACACAGTCTGCATCCCCATTTAAAATTAAGTGTGTGGGTTGACCAGAGGTGTGCTCAGCCTTTAAATGCATTTCTTTTAAATTATTATGATCATCAAGATATGTATTGTATGCATTATAAAGCTTAAAAATAATACTTATAATGATGAAACTGTTTCTAAATGGTCTCAAGTCACATGAATTTACAGTACAGAAGTGCCAGAATATGTTCACCTGCCGACATATATACACACATGCCAATGAACAGCAACTGCGAAAAGCCAGGCCAGGTGATTTATTGTCTACTTTTATGCTGGCTGTTTGGTTGGGGTTAGGGATAGACAATCAAAGTCATGAATCGAAACTTGTGCATTTAAGTTTTGTAAAACTTCTACGAAAACCCACGGCAGTTAATGCCCACTAATGTCTGGCTGCACACCCGACCACCAACACCCAGGCGCTGTTCAACAGAGATAGTGGTGTCACAGATGATGTCTTCATTTACAAAACTTTTTTTCTATTCTAAACAGCACAACATTCTCTCGGGAAAACTGTCAAAGGTGAAATCTTGGGTTTAGCTTGGTTTATCACAGATCATTATGACATTGACAACAACCGTACCGTGGAGTCTCGGCTGTCCCTGCGGCTGTCTCTGCGGTTCTCTCTGACGGGGCTTGATTTGGGACTGATGCAAGCAGAGCTGCTGGAAACTCCCGCAGGTTTGGATGCACTTCCTGCTATGACGATAGACCCCGTACAGGCTGCTCCGTCCACGCTGGCTCTCTTCTCCACTTTTACCCTAACCGTCTGCAGGCTGAGAGCAGAGGGGGGTGGCAGGTCCCCCAAGTCCTTCAAAAACAAAATTACGTTTCCGTTAGTATTTTTCATGACAATCGTGTTTTCGTGTGAAGATGATGTGGATTTTACAGGGCGGACACAAATGCTGATATTGTATTTAGTAGGAATGTAGTAGGGAGAGAATAAAAAAACAACAAATTTAAATAAACACTGATAAATCTGTGAAAATAATTAGTTCCATATAAATAGAAATCCATATAAATCTGAACATGCTAAGTCTTGACAGAACCTTGTATGTAAAGGTCATGTTTAAGTCTCACCTTTTCGTCTGTATCCAGGAGAAAACGGAGTAGTTGATGGTCCTGTGGCTCTCTGGAGCTGGACTTGGAACCTGCTGTAGTCAGTGCCGGACTGGTAGGCGGCTCCTTCTTAATCTCAACCTGGTTCTTGTTAATTCCTTCCTCAATGGTGGAGGAGGCATCGTTGGGACTACTGTCCTGGAGCAGCCGGTGTAGGATCTTATGCCGCTCTGTTAGAGTACTGTGCGAGGCAGGGCACTGAGGGGCAGGAGGAGGGTTTGGAGGATGAGGTGATGAGGTGCAGTGAACACTGTTGTTGTTGTTGTTGTTAGATTCAGCTCCTGTCCCGTTGCTGTCCAAGAGCTGACTGGGTCTGGGGTTACCCAGCTGTGAGGCAGAAGGAAGGGGGGCTTTAACAGAGTCCTCTCCCCCTTCTTCTCCTCCCTCTGGAGGTTTTGCTGATGGAGGCCGAGTAGAGGAGCCGGTGGGTGTACTGGTTTGTCTCTGACGGACAGGAGAGGACAGGGAGAAGGACCCTGTTGACCCACTACCGGCGCCGCTACTACAATCACCACAAGACTGCTGCCTGTTGAGGCTGCCTCCACTGCTTGGTGCCCCGGCTGGGGAAAGGAGACCCGGTGTGGAAGGAGAGAAGGGGTTCCCCGGTACCCGAGGGCTTCCCCCTAACCCAGGACTGGCCCGTGGCATCCTGGGTGACATAAAAGAGGTAGGGGCGGCTGTGAGTGGGCTGCTCAAAGGAGATGGGCTATTGACTTGCTGGGAACAGGTCCGATTGGGCGTCAGGTAGCCTGTGGGTGTGGCTGGGTTAAGTCCATGGGAGGAGGCGTTGCTGTTGTTGGGGTGAAGGCCAGCGGTGGCGAGGCCTGAGCCTTGGGTCCAGTTGCTGCTGGGAGGAAGGGAAGGGGAGCGGGAGGCGGTTTGGGCAAGGCTGCCAAGGTTCGGTGGAAGGCTGGGGTTAGTGTTTTCCTGAGAGCTAGCAGTGTTGTGTTCCCTGGGAGAAAGCAGGAAAATAAAGCATAACTGTAACTTGAGGAGACTACATGGTAAAAAAGCACTGTAAAGTCCACACGGTGCACGGTTCATAATATGTGTGTTTACATTCACATTAGTCTTATGCAAGTTTCAAATGGATATATCTATTTCCCTGTATATGATTCCAGGTTTCAGACCATCTGCATCATTGCAGGTGTGTCTGTGACTGCCAGAATTCTGTTTCTGTACAAAGCTTTTTACAAAGCTCTTAATGGTCAGGCACCATCTTATCTTAAAGAGCTCATAGTACCTTACTACCCCACCAGAGCACTGCGCTCCCAGAATGCAGGGTTACTTGTGGTTCTTAGAGTCTCCAAAAGTAGACTAGGAGCCAGAGCGTTCAGCTATCAAGCTCCTCTCCTGTGGAACCAGGTTCCAGTTTTGGTTCAGGAGGCAGACACCATCTCCACATTTAAGAGTAGGCCTAAGACTTTCCTCTTTGATAAAGCTTATAGTTAGGGCTGGCTCAGGTGAGTCCTGAACCATCCCTTAGTTATGCTGCTATAGGCCTAGACTGCCGGGGGACTTCCCATAATGCACTGAGCTACTCTCTCCTCTTCTTTCTCTCCCTCTGTATGCAACCTCATCCCATTAATTCATGTTACTGACTTCTTCACTTTCCCGTAGTCTTGTGCTTTCTCGTTCCTCTCCTCTCTCACTTTCTGCAGGTGTTTCTGTCCCTGTACCTGTGGAGTCTGGATCTGTGGTTATGGGTCACCTGCTGCCCCCATGTTCCTGCTCGACACCCTCTACTACAATTACTGCTGTAGTTATATCAACCTATGTTTGTAGTCAATAACTGACTTTCAAATCAAATAATATTTCAACAATATTTACTGTCAGTTTTCACATCAAACTGGAGGAATAAAAAATAACTATTCTAATAATAAATTCTTAATTTCAGTAAACTAAACGCAGTTTTTTTAAAATTTGCATCTTAAAATAAAGTTCTTAATTTCAGAAAAACAAAATAAAAAGTGTTGCCTGAAGTGTAGTCTCAACCAATTTTATAATAAACACTCAACACATCTTAACAATTAAACAGCTTTAATACCTCCTCTTCACTCTCATTCCCTCTTACTAACCGTTTCCCTACTTTCTCTTGTTCATTGAGAATGTGAGCTCTAGCTTGTCTTGCTGCCTAGGATTGTATTTCTGTTCCCTCAGTTCAGATTTGAGTGGGTACGTTTGCTCAAATGAGTGCTTTGTCTCGTAGTGGCGCTTCACATTGCCGCTTTTATTCGTGACAGTCTCGGATCATATGAGATATTCTGGGTTTGAACTTCCTGTGGGAAGAATGTAAATGCAAGAATCTGTGCATTCTTGATTAAAAGCCATGTGAAATCTCTTTTCTCTGTCGTCTCCTCTGTCCACGTGTGTATCTCACTCACGGACTCAACTTGCAATGTTTATCGGAATGCACAGATTTCACAGGCTGAGCAGCATCACATGAGACATTTGGAGGATGGCGGCTAGGTCCGGATCTGGACCGCCAATTATTGACCCCTGTCATAAACATTACTATAAATATCTGTACCATTATTCATTCAGTCTATAGCAACATAGATCCTCTCCCCTGTGCATGGACTGTGCTGTATTTACCACTCTTTAACTTCTCACTCTAATCAATAGAAGACTAAAGAAAAAATGACATTTATTCCCTGCATTGCCAGAGCCAGACACTGACTTTCATTTCAAGATGAAAATCAATATTAGTATATTTTTTGTTGTTTTACTTCAACTTAGAACATCAAACATGGCCTGAGAATGAAAAACCTGGATTCAGCAGTTCCTGAGGATGCCACAGTCTATCAGATTACTCCAGCTAGCATATCCCGATCTTATTTGACTTTATTTTATCCCCTTTATTTTATTGTATTTTACTAATTTTATATTTATCTTAAACGTGTATTTTAGTCTTTTCAATGTTTTCATGCTTTTATCTTGTATTGTTTTTGTATTATTGTCTGTTGGGTATTATTGTCTTTACACTTGTTAAAGCACTTTGTAACTTGTTTTTGAAAAGTGCTCTACAAATAAAGATTATTATTATTATTGTTATTATTATATCCAGGCTTCTGAAACCATGATATGGAGTTAATATGTGCAAAAAAACCAACGAGGATACTCCAAAGACCTCATCATAACTGGGATTCTCAATCAGATTCACTTTACATTTTGTTGGTATATTAACTTGTCTTTGGGTCTGCATTGATTTTAATTTATTTTTTGGGCATCTTCATGTTTGTGATGATAATTTTTTCAATGCACACAGTCTAATTTCAAAAATAATAGAAATAATGACTAATTTAAACATTTTATAGGAGCATCATAAAGCAATAGATCATTCTGTTGAACACACTGTTAAACTGAGATTTTACGCTTGCTGTCCAAACAATAGTTTGGAATCAGCTCCAAAAATGATCGTAATGTACCACTGCAATACACGGAAATCTGAACAGTAGAGTCGAACACAGTACCTGTCAATAGTGTGAATGCCCATTATGAAGGGCTGTACGTCAGGGTTGGGGGGGCAGCAGAACTTGCAGCGGGTCTGAGCGCTGAGCGGCGTGCCATCACTTAATGCAAAATGGTACAGCGGGCTGACAGCGGTGCCGTGGGTCATCACTGTTGGGAATACCAACACACACAAACACACAAAGGACAAGAGAAAGAAACAGGGTTTAGACTTTGGTTTGTTTTCCTAACTTTTCCTTTCACAGATGAATCCAGGCTTAAAGAGCTCCGACACGTCCTAACGGCCTAAATGAAACGTTAAGGTGTTGCAGTAGCTACACCACAAGTGAATTCAGAGTTGGAATAATCCAATACAGTTCTGTCTTCCATTTATCCTTTTACTTACATGCATTGATCTTATAGGTAAGGTAATTATGTCACAGTCACCTTGAAATGCTTATAATAAGGTTTGGACTTGAAACAGCTGACCTTGATGAGGAAAAGCTTATTTTTCTTGCAATACAGAGAGAATAGAAGATATCCTTTGATGCATCACATAAAGCTCTACCACACTGCTTAACTTTGGTTTGTATTTACAGGATCTATATGTAACATGATGCTAACATGTAAAAACGATCCATCCTAGCAGTTCTGCTGCAGGCTTTTAGACTTTAGGGTAAACCAAGATTGATTTTAAGATGTGGTGGACAGTTTGATGATACTGGCCTGAATTTAGCAGCTGGAATATGACTGTTTTGATCCACGTTTGAAAGATAGATTGAATTGAAACGTAAACAATTTGTCGATTAATCTATTAGTCTATAAAAAAATATATATGTTACAGCCTTTCCTGTGCTTCCCGCTGGATAAATCTGCATATCCAGAACACAAACTCTGAAGTTGATGCAGGTTTGGAACCAAGCTGGCACTACAACACATCTCCTGCAAGTACGAAAAGTTACAGAAATTTTGTATTCAAGTCCTTCTATTGTAATGTTATTGAATTAACGCTGAAACTCTGGTAACCATGGCAGAGCTCGCAAGGAGTGCGTCAATGATTTCTGGGAGTGAAGGCGAAAAAAAAAAAATCAATTGTGGCTACTCACCCTCATGCAGCAGCTTCTTGGCGTGGGACGGTTCTTTGCCCTGCGGCTGAAAGAAAGTGTAGATGCACTTCCTGACCAGGTCCTCCCAGCCAGGCCGGCCCGTTGCTCGCAAAGCACTCGTTTCTATGGAGATTATCTTCCCTGAAGCGGAGCGCGCACACACACACACACACACACACACAAAGATCAGTCTACACAGATTTCAAAATCTACAGTAGCCTCCACACATTCAGGGTTCACACATGGTTCACACGTTTTGAGTCGGAACATTTCCCAAAAAGGCTCTTTAATTCTTTCTTTTTTTCCTCTCTAAATTTTTTAAAGGGGTTTCAGTCCACCTGGACCTAAATGCATCATATTAATATCATATAATAAAGTAAAAGTTTGAAGCATGATAAAAGTATCTGTATATTCTGCTACTTCCCTGTAATGTAACCCAACGGCATGCAAGAGAACCTTTTTGCTGAGAGTACCGAGGTGAGTACACATCTCAAATTCCATTGTATTCCACAAATACAATGGCTATTATATTACACATATGTGTGTCTCTGTGTGTGTTACCTGTGGGGTCCTGCTTCGTGATGAAAGACTCAGTGCTGAAAGGCTGGGCACGAGGTATCCGACAGGCAATACAGATCAGGCAGCTCTGCAGGTCTGAAGAAAGAAAGGACACAAGCAGTGAGGTTTGTGTGTGCGTCTGGTTCTGTAAACCAAATAAAGAAAAAGAAAAAGAACGAACATATGTGACCGCCAACAAATGTCTAAACTGCTGTGGAATAGATGCAAGAGCCCGGCCGAATTGGCGTGCCGATATGGGCTAATAATTGCAGATAAATCGGTTTCGGTTTTTATAACAGCCGATAAATGACGATTCAAAAAAGAAACAGAGACAGAAGACGGATCCTCCAATCATGTTAAGAGTGTTGCCATTTCATAGTTTGTCCACCAAACTATACTGGGACTTCAACACAAAAACAGAAAGAAGTAGCATACTGTGAGGAATGTTGGAACTACATTATATAATGTTATCAAGGCCATTGCAGCAACGCCTCCGAACAATATGAAATTTCCTGCAAGAATCTGGTCCCCGTCCAACTGGTCAGATAGTGTAAGTTGAGTAAAAAAGATAAATAGATGAGCAGATTTTATCTATCAACAATTTATCACAAAAAATTGGATTCCTTCCTGACACAGCCCACCTTTGATGTAGTCAGGGAAATTAGAAAAAGAAGTGTCATAAGAATATCTGAAAATAAATGTTATTTCATATTACACATTTTAACACGTGAGGCTGCTTGTGGGGTTTACTTATTTTACATTTTGTAGTAAAATATACAGTAAATTAAATAAAATACTGACAGCTAAAACTATTCTGTATTAAAATGTTTCCACCCACTCAGCATGGCAGAGGTAACTGAAGTCCCAACTTGAGACCATTTTAATGATTCGTGTGTGGAAAGTACTTCCAAATTCCAATTTCCCACACAAACATTTAATCAAGCTTTTATATTATGTTTCACCAATGCATATAGGAGCTACCTAAGCTGAGCTTGATAAACTCAATTTAGAAGCAAAGAAGTGGTTAAAGCAGTTGTAAAGATGATTTCAGCCACATTGGGTTAGGGAAATAACAAAGCCTTCATAATAAAAGACATGAGACTTGCACAGAAATTACAAACTTAAGCTACAGTGATGACACACCAGTAACCAAGTACATTTTATATATCCATTTTTAAAATATTAACATATATACATATATTTTCCTTTCCAAAATATTATATATATATAATATCCATATTGATATTGGCTTTAACATCTATACAATGTATTGTAGGGTTAGTGTAGGAAATGCCTGCAGACTGCGTGCATAGGAGTGTGGATGTTTGCACGTACCATCTCCCTCCTCCTGCATGGTCCGTGGTTGGGACACGGTGAAACACTGCATGATCTCATATTGCTGCCGAGCCTCTGGATTTTCCGAATCCAACTCATCCGGCGGCCTCTTCAGCATGCGACAATTAAAGGCGTGGCTGTTCCTCCGGCCAACTTCCTGCGGCCACGGCACACCATTTACTGGACGAAGAGGAAAATAAACAGTTTAGTATTGCTGAGTAAAACTACAATTAACCGTTGTTATTGATACAAAAAAAGAAATACATCATTTGGGAAAATGTTAAAAGTTACCCAAAGGCAGAAAAGAAGAATAAATAAATATACGTTTGCAAATGTTTTTATGAGGACAGAAATGCACTCAAGTCAACTGACAGGCCTAAAGGATACACGTGTCGTGTTTTGGTGAGTACCAATGAACAAGAATACTCCTCAGGGCACCTTAAGATTAAACATACAACAAACTATTTAATGTGATACCTTGGCATTAAGTGTTACAAATAGAAAAAAAAACATGGTCAACACAACTGATACGTTGTTTTTATATTATACAAAATATTTAAAGGCTGGACGCAATTATTATTTAAGCCACATTCCCCATAATCATTGTTGCTATAACATGCCAATCTTGTTGACAGTTCATTCAGAGTAATCACTCCTGGCTCAAAGTTGATGCAGCAGAGATTTTCAGATGCAACACACCACATTATGACAAATGAGCATATTTTCCTTATTTTGCCCAAATGGTGTAATAGTTCATAGACCAAATCATCCTATAATCACACCCAGATGTACTGAAATACCTTCCTGTAGGGTAATATGTGTGCCTCACTGGGATGGCAAAAATGTAATTTTCACTATGAGACTGGTTTCCAAAGAAAAAAGGAGGAAATACAAATGTTCAACCTTGTCGTCTACTGCACTCTGTTATCTTTTGTGCTGATATGACGCCCGTCAGACCCCCTCCGCTTTCTTTATAATCTCTCCTCAAGGTTGTAGTTAAAAATTAAAACAACACTATCACAGGGAAGAAAGTCACTGTTTCACTCTTCCCTCAAACTCCCCCACACATACTCATATCTGTACACTGACTTTACAGTTCATTCACTCTCCTAGCAACATTTGCAGCTTTGTGTAGAGCACTTAAAACGGTGTTAATTTCAAATTCCCATAGCTCGTCATTCTACTTTTCTTCACAGCTCCTCAAATTTGCTTCAGCTACAGTACTTTCCATCAATAAACCAAGTTAATTATCTGTATTAAAGTATGTATACTGATTTTGCAGCCAAAACCCATCTCCTGCGTTTTACTGCCTCCTTAATGGGTTTCGTCGGCATGAAAACAGTTAAATTTGAAGATACTGTAAATGTAATTACCAACTATGTTTAAAAAAATAATAGCTATTGGCATCTTAAACCTAGCATATAAAGTATTGGACAGCAGATGCAGTCAGTTTTCTCAGTCCCAGCTCACTCACCCAGGCTTTTCGGGAGCAGATTGCGAACAAATTCGTTGTGGTCTCCCACATGGAGGATGCTGTAGACACTGGAGGTCATCAGCTCCTCTTGGGCGTATCCAAGGTAACTCGTCACATTCTCAGAAACAAAGACGATGCGGCCCTCACGGTTGACGACGAAGAAAAACCCATCAAGGGCCTGAATGAGAAGGAGAAGGAGCAAGAACAGAGGGAAGAGGAGTAGTAAAAGAAAATCAGATTGTGTGTGATGAGTGAAAATCCCAGCAGTGGACTTCTGGATCAATTCAAAAGAACTGTTGTGTTTTCGATTGTGTATGCATGCACCTCTAGCAGCATGGGCCCCAGCGCCTCTTTCTCCAACAGCCCCTGGCTACTGGAAGAGATGTCGCTCTTCTGCACCTCATCATCTGGAGACAGAAGAGCTGCTTTCTCTATCAGGAGGGGGAAAAAAACACAATAACAAATCTGAATACACAGACAGAAGTGTCCTGTACCAAAAATCTGATAATAAATTAGGGAATTGTTAAATGCTTTAAATTGTCAGATTTTCTACGGTGTCGATCAAAAAATTATTTTGTAAAACATGAATATGAGAAATTAAGATGTGCCAGTTTGATCAAATGTTTGTCCCTGACAGAGGTGAGAGGTTTACTGTACATACTTTTTGTTATAAAATACTATAACTTCTTATGGATTGCAGACAAAAAAATAATTGTTGTCAGTGAAAATCTAAAGTGCAAACTGGTTAAGCCTCTGACAATTCACTCCAGTGTGTGTGTGTGTGTTTCCTCACCCTGCTCACGCCGTTTCATCTGCTGGATTTGGTCCACAGTGCTCTTGAGGATGTGGCACTTGTCGGGCTTGACACTGAGACTGGCAATGTCGCCCATGTTGGATGACAGCAGCTCAGCCAGCTCCTCGATGTAGCGGCACTCCAGCTCCCGTCGCCGCTTCTCCAGACTGCAGAAAAAATAGGAAGTTGTGATTTAACCTGATGTGTTTATTTCTTAATAAACCAATTAATCCTGTGGTCTATAAACACCAGAAAACTGTGAAAAATTGTTTATATTTTCCAAAGACTCTTCAAAACCACCCACAAAACATAAAGACATTCGATTTACTATAGGACAGAGGGAAGCAGCAAATCTTCACATTTGAGAAGCCAGAAACATAAAAAAATAGACGTGAACAATTAATTGATTATTAAAATAATCAGCCAATTTAAACTTCAAAAGAACTTACAGAAAATACAAAATACATTTCTGTCTGGCAGTCTGGCACATCATAAAAGTAACACTGTGGCCTTGAGTTGTTTTATCTGTAATAAATAATCTGTTATACCATAAAATGAAAAGATCCCAAGCAACAAAAGACAAATCAACAAACTTAAGTTAACTTAACTTTGACTAAACCATTTTATCTGATATTTAAACAAATGCTTTGTTTAACTTTGCATGAAAAGTTTTCAAATAATCTTTATAAGGATTTTCACATCGGACACTAACATTTGGAATAAGCCATCAGTGAAAACTGTAATTGTCCTGGAAGACAAAATACACTGTTGTTTCTCAATAATATCAACCTGTTGGCTGCGAGTGACGGAACAGTGAGGAAGCAATAAGAGAAAAACGGGAAGCTGGTGAGAGACCAGAGGATATGTTCAGAGAAGAACAACCTCAGTCTTATTGTGCAGGAGATCCTGCTGAGGGAAAGACAAGGTGGCACCGGGGGGAAGTTGCCGAGAGGAAATAGAGGTGAAGATGGAGAAAGAGTGTCGCTGATTTTAAATGGTTTATTGTTCTCTTGGCTGAAAGGAACACAATTAATAGAATATCTCTTTAATCGAGATGAAACGTGATTTATGGATTACTTGTTTGTAACTCTTTTGACAATTGATTAATCATTTAGACATTTTTAGGCACAAATGCCAGACTTTTCTTAAATGTTAATATTTCTTCCCTCTTCTATGAGAGTAAACTGACTATCTCTATCTCTTGGACAGTTTTTGTCGTATTGCTCGACCAATACTGGATATTTAAGTGGCCGATACTGATATTTGAAAGCAATTTTCTTTTCTGAGCACATAACAGAAAAAACATTTTTGATAAGGACGCAAGGGAGAATTAGCTCTAACATATCTCTTATTTTCTGCAGTAGAATTGCATTGTTATTTATTTGCCAACATTCACACCATCTGCCTAGCACATTTATCTATAAAGCTCTAATTGGTTAGACAAAACAAGAAATCTGAGGTTATCTTAAGCTGTGGGGACTTGTGATTTTGACTTACATGTTGTTTTACAAATTGTTGACATTCTACAAAGCAAATTATTAATAAATTAATCAATATAATCTATAGATTAATCAATACTGAAAATTTCATAGACGCTTCTGTTTTTACATTTTTAGCCCATCTTAACATGTTGCTGTTTAATGTAAACTAAAATTAGTCAAAGATTACATTTTGTTTACTTCAGATCACAGGAGCGAAAAACTGAAACTTTATCAAACAACAGGCGGTTTAACTGTCAGAGTTTGGAAATGTATAAGCAACATCACAGTGTACTGTACGAGTGCAGTGGTATTCAGCCAGCTGTCAGTAATTTGCAAACATGAAAGTGAGTTTTATTTTAAAGCAACTTAAATCTGCCTTTAGCTGTAGTCTCTTCAGGCTCTTCGCACGGCCTTGTGCTTAACCTCTTTCTCAAGTTTCAATAATATACTTCCAAACCGACGAGTTACAGCAAGGTATGTGGTAAACATGAAAAAAGGAATGTGCGTATACGTAAGTATGTGCGTGTGAGACGACAACAGTAAAAGTAGGTCAGTGCATTGGCCAGCCAGCACACACAGGCGTGGTGACCGAGGGAAGGAGGGAGGGAGGGGTGAGGAGGACGCTGCTGTGTGAATGCGCAGGTCAGTGTCTGCGTGTAGTTGCTGTAGAAATACTAGCTGGGCTGTTACATCAGCTTACATCAGCTATTGGGCCCTACAGATTCACACACTAAGCACACTGAGAACATTCATTCCTTAACCACTACATGACCAACCTTAAACCTAAAGCTGCATCTAACCCTAACCCATAAATCAGGGTCTAAACCCTGCGATGGCTTTTTACAGTTCCAGAAGATTTTCCTTTCCTTCCTCTCATTTAGTCACCCTTATAGATGCGCATACAAGATATCACGCACCAGACAGCGTTGAAAGAGGCTCTCAAAGTGACTGATGTGCCTTTGTGAGCTACCGTTTCTACACTGCACTGCAATACACATCTTCACACTGTCGTCACTCATCACTTCTAGTGCTCTATAGGGGGAGTTAGTGGCTATTTATGAGGCCAAACGATTGGGAGGAGCAACAAAAGTGAGGACAGATGTGACAAGTATGTATTTTGCTAATACCTTTATTACTAGGAGCCTTGGGCATATTTCTCATCACTCACTGTTTTAACCGTGTTTGGGTAACTACTGTCTGAATATTTTTTTAGGGATGCAACAAATGTTTATTCTTATTATGAATTAATCTGTTGATCAATTTCTAATTATATCAAACAGAAAAACAGCAAACTCTCACATTTGCAAAGGTGAAACCAGGTAATTTCGCTCGAGAAAAGACTTAAATCATTATTCGATTATCAAAATAGTAAACAATTAATATTCTGTTGATTGACTAATTAATTTCTAATCATTACAGCTCTGATGTCTTAAAAATACGCTAAAGGGAGCAGACTGTATTTGTTTTGATATTTCAACTATAAAACAGTTTGTTTTATTAATTGTTTATGCACAAATAATTACTTTAGGATTGTTTTCTTTATGTTAGAAGAGACAAAATTACCACATTAAATCAAATCAGGAATGAGAAGCGTTATGATCAACAATTTAACCATTAGTTAAGCAGGAGCAGATTGTCCTTGCACCCAACTTTTTGGCAATGCTGTTTGGTATGTTCCCCCATCATGAAGTTGTGTCCCTTAAATTCACATGTTAGGGTTTAGTTTCTGCAGCACCTTTTTGCCCGGTAATGTAATGTTTGTATAAATGTCACTAACAAAACAAAAACACGTGGCTCGGTCTTTACCTTTGCCCTGATGTGTCGCATGGTGAGCTCTTCCTCTTGCGTGACTCTGGTGTGGCAGAGTCCAGGGGGTTTTCCCCTACTGCACTCATTTTCAGCTTCAGACCTGTAGAGGAGGAAAAGCAAGCAAGGAAAGATCATTAATCATTCATTCTGATGTATTTTTTATTTTGTCAGAATGCTGCAGTTTTCCCAAAAACTTGAAAACAGACTTGTAAAGTGGCTACTAAAACTTTCACTGCCA
Organism: Micropterus dolomieu; assembly: GCF_021292245.1. Lineage (NCBI taxonomy): Eukaryota > Metazoa > Chordata > Actinopteri > Centrarchiformes > Centrarchidae > Micropterus > Micropterus dolomieu. Next base: position 23,423,713 of record NC_060159.1, on the reverse strand, counting down.
CCAACAACTTTGATGAAACTATAGAGCAGGGTAGTGTTGTAGTCAAGACCGCCCAAACCGAGACCAAGTCAAGACCAAGACCAGGGTTTATTGAGACCGAGACAAGACCAAGACTATTAGGGGCTGAGACCAAGTCGGGACCAAGACCAGGGTTTATTGAGACCGAGACAAGACCAAGACTATTAGGGGCTGAGACCAAGTCGGGACCAAGACCGAGTGAGGGCGAGACCAAGACAAGACCAAGACTATTAGGGGCAGAGACCAAGTCGGGACCAAGACCGAGTGAGGGCGAGACCAAGACAAGACCAAGACTATTAGGGGCAGAGACCAAGTCGGGACCAACACCGAGTGAGGGCGAGACCAAGACAAGACCAAAACTATTAGGGGCAGAGACCAAGTCGAGACCACAACCGAGTGAGGGCGAGACTAAGACAAGACCAAGACTATTAGGGGCAGAGACCAAGTCGAGACCAAGACCGAGTGAGGGCGAGACCAAGACAAGACCAAGACCGAGTGAGGGCGAGACCAAGACAAGACCAAGACCGAGTGAGGGCGAGACCAAGACAAGACCAAGACTATTAGGGGCAGAGACCAAGTCTGGACCAAGACCGAGTGAGGGCGAGACCAAGACAAGACCAAGACTATTAGGGGCAGAGACCAAGTCGGGACCAAGACCGAGTGAGGGCGAGACCAAGACAAGACCAAGACTATTAGGGGCAGAAACCAAGTCGGGACCAAGACCGAGTGAGGGCGAGACCAAGACAAGACCAAGACCAGTTCCCCACATTACATGACACACAGTAAAATGTGAAACGTGATCATAGGTACTTCTCAAAGTGATCTGAAAGATCCAGATTCCCATAAAAATGCCCACATACAAACATACTTACGTTGATTTCAAAGATCTGAAATCAACGTAAGCATCTTTATTCAACGCTCCTTTTCCATGCTTACCATCGTGGGGAGGGGTGACAGTCATTAACAGTAACAACACATTTTTAATTAGGGTTATTAGTTGCATTTAAAAATACTTTTTACATCCAGGCTGTTAACAATTAATCATCACTCAATGTCCGAGACCGAGGCAAGACCGAGTACAAATGCGGTCGAGTCCAAGGCAAGACCAACACCATCAATATGTGGTTTTAATACCGGTCTTGAGTACTACAAGACTACAGCAGGGTTTGGTTTGCAGATACAATCAGCATGTAACAGTTGTTGCTGTCATACAGTAATAACAGTGTTATTACGTTAATTTGTTTGTGGCGGCCTGCCACAATATCAACGCTGACCGCCACAGATTGATTTTCGATTTTTTATTTTTTTAATAGGCCTGTTTAAAATCGTATTTGATTGCAGTTCACGCTCGTCCATTTCTCTTGCTCGCTCTCTCTACCTATCCCTCATGAACACAGCTGCACAAATCTGCCCAACACAACGCTGTCAATGTTGGAGACCCAGCTTTACAAAGTTATTAGCAAGCATGTAAGGAGCCTAGCTAATAAGGAGAGCTAAGTTTTTTAGGCTAACACGCTGTACATAGGTGGAAGACAATATCGACTGCACGCCATTATCATAATTATTTAGAGTGTTCTACCTCAGATTTGTTAAGTGATCCACTGGTTGGCATCAAGTGTTTGTCGTGTTCTAACCATAAAGAATAGATGAAAACCACATTTAACCATCTGGTTTCTTCAACTTTCTCTCAGGAGCAAAAATCAGCCTTTAAACTTGAAAGAAATAATGATTTGACATTTATTGTGATAATTAGCGCTTTCGAACGACGTGAAAGTTTTTAATCACAATAACATTTATTGGCCATTTTGTCCAGTACTAGCATCCAAACATGAACAGTCAGAATTAAGATGTGTAATAAGTAGGTTAAACTGACAGTAATATAAGGCTATTCAGAGAAATAAAAACGTTAAACAAATGCAACACTTGCAATTGAAAGTTTCAACTTACATTAAATATATTCATCGTAACTTGCATTGGCAAAAATACATCAAATATTATACTTATGTGTCAAATCTACACTGTAGGTTCGCCGCAGCCTACTCATTTCTGGCTTGTCTGTTTCTTCATTTTAGTAAAAATTTAAAAATAACTGCTGTTCAACATCGATTAGCTTCAAGTCCAACATGATCCGCTCAGTTTCAGTTGCCATTGTTTGTAGTATCCGACCTACACCACCACCAACAGCAGCTAAACTCACACTGACAGCGCGGAAGAAACTCAACACAGTGGAAGACACAAACCCCACAGCCAACTAGTGTTTTGGCGGTGTAATTGCAGAGCGACACAGACACCAACGCACAAGTATAAAGGCTCACGACCCAGTGCAGAAGTGTGAATCAGCATTTAAAAGTTAGTGCATCACAGCACCATAAGTACTCTGATTTATGTCAATTCCGCAGAAGAGAAGGACACTACCACACTGGATTTAGTTAACATTAGAATATTTATTTAGATTTATTTATATATACTTAACTTGTAAATTTTGCTTGGTCTTTGGATAAAAACATAGCTATAAGGGATGTACAAAGTAACATACAGTAAATTCGTGTACAGTCTTTTTAATGCTGAAGTCTAAGGTATTGTTCCATCATGTTGAAAAGCCTCCCTGTTATATTTTGTATGTTTCTGACATTCCTCTTCAGTCTCTCTTAATGGACTCCTGCTTGTTCTTTATCTGCAAACTCTACAGTCTGCATCTCTCTCGCTGCATCAGGAGGGTAACCATGGCAACAACAAAAAAAACGCTGCAACATTCAAAGAAGCACACCGTGTATAGAGAATAGTTAGCAGGGTCCCTGCACGACCCATTAAGCCAAGTATTGAAGTTAAACGCCTTTTAATGGTATCAGAAATTTAATTTAAGTTAATGTATTGCATTTACATTTATTCATTTAGCAGACGCTTTTATTCAAAGTGACTAACAATTGCTATACATGTCAGAGGTCGCACGCCTCTGGAGCAACTAGGGGTTAAGTGTCTTGCTCAGGGACACAATGGTGGATGGGTCAGAGTGGGGGATAGAAGCCGGGTCTCTCACACCAAAGGCATAGTCTTATCCATTGCGCCATCGCCACCCCCCTATTAATCCAATTACACACACAGAGCAACAAAAAGCAGAAATGACATGGATTTCTGTCATGTTTAGCAAAGTTTAGAGACAGACAGGATTTATTATTTTATTACTAACCCGCTGTTATGTGTGCTGACAGAATTTGAGACTGAAAGCCTTTAAATTATTTTTGGGATCTGTACATGTTGTGACTGGGAGGCACATCACAAAGGGCAAAGATCGACTCAAGTTTCTTAATCTGTGAAACCACAGCCATGCTGTAGTATCTAAATAAAAATCTGAAAATGGTGGTCATACAAACTTTAGACACACAAAAAACATTTTAAATCCACGGGCAACCTTCAAAAAACAAGCCACTATTGTCAGTGTTGGGTACCGCCGCAAGGCCACACTGCTCACAGGACGCTAATCCATCCTGACTAGCCTTGTTTACGTTTCACCTCAAATCACCCTTCTCCTCCTCGGCCCTCCTTGTGTTGCTGACACGCAGCACTTAAAAAAAGATCCATCTGCCACAGTGAGCAATGAGAACATTGCTGCACATTAGCACACAATGAAAATACAAATTAGCCTCGTTTCTCTGAGACTGGGTTCAGTATGTGCTTAAAGAAACAGCTGAAACTGTAAGTATGGTGAGAAAACCTGATTATCAAAATAAAGTTTGCAACAAACAACATGCACAAAATTCAAGAAACAGGAACAAGGCTTACTATAGATCTCTGTGTGTGAATGTTTAGAGTGTTTTTAGTCAATCTACAGCCTGGACTTGTGTTGAGTCTGGAAATAAAGTAATAATCTGCAACATATTCGTTAAACCAATGTTAGTTTTCAACTTTATGCTATTTTGATGAGCGATTAATCAGTTTGAATCATTTGTTTTTCTCAAATGTGAATATTTCATGGTTTGTTTACTCCTCTATGACAGTACACTGAATATCTTTGGGTTGTGGACAAAACAAGAAATTTGAGGACGTCATTTTGGGCTTTGGGAAACACTGATCGCCATTTTACAAGGCACAATGTAAATGTATTGTCAATTTAACAACAGGGTTGTAAGATGAGATGCAATTTGTAGTTATAGAAACTAAACAACTAATCAATTAATAGAGAAAATAATCGACAGATTAGTCCACCCTTGAATAGTGCTGATACCAAAACCACATTTCTATTGATACATTACTTTGCTGAGTATAGACATGTAAAAGGTCAACCATAATTTCCCAAAGCCCAAGTTGGCATATTCAAATGCCTTGTTTGACAGCAAAAAACACGAAGATATTTCAGCACAGAACGCCTGAGAAACTGGAACAGAGAATTATTGGCATTTTTAGTAATAAAAAAAAAACTTAATTCATTTTCTGTTGATCGACTCATCTTTTCAGCTCTAATGAGAAGTGACAGCAGTTGACAGTGACAGAGGAGAGAGGCTCCATCGTTCCAGACCGGACTCGCCATCGTAATGCAGTTCATTTATGATGCTGACAACTCCCAACTTTTGCCTGTGCATTTCTGGCAATAAGTCAACACAGGTACGGTTTATTGACAAAAGAGAGCACAACATACAGTAGTTACATTTCATAGCATACTGCATATGCTCCACTCTGACTCTATGTAGATAATTTATAAATTCACATGAACACGCTCTAGCGGAAACATTCCTAACAATCACATTTACATTTCCCTATAGAGAGAAGCAATGAGGGCAACATGGCTGAAGTGTGTATGGTCGATAAGCTCGTCAGCCGTGCACAACAAGCCATAAACAGCCATCGTCATATTTCTGGGTTTTCCTGTTTCCCTACCATTATGATTATGTTTTGTGAACAACAGTTATTCCAACCTGGTGGTTAAGTGTTTATGATGAAGGCAACGTCATCACACCTGGGAGCCAGCTTTGCTTCACAACCCACCAATGTTATGCTATAAAAAGGCAGCATCAAGAACATGCAGTACATGATGGGGTGAACTCAATGAACTCTTTAACAGCAGTCTATTACATGCATACACGGTTGGGGTCTTGCAGTGCTTGTAGAATAGAGCAACACTTAGACCAATGGCAGGTTTCCTCTTAGTCTACTGCTCTCTACTGCGCATGCTAAACATGAGTTCTTGGGTCATGGATTGATTGCTGTTTATACACCTTTACTACAGTATCAATGGATGGAATATAAAAATAAAACATATGAAAAGCTATCAAAAAGAAAACCATTATTATTAATGTTCATTTTAGAGTCATTGTCACCTGACAGATTTTTTTCCTGCCGTGGAATGTGTTAACAAAATGCTTTTTAGAAAATATATTAATTAAGACTGATTGCATTAGTATATACGCAATAATTAGGCAACTGTTCCAGCCCATTTACGCTTAGTCACTTCATGTGTCTTGGGCATATTGGACAGCTTTCTGATCTCAAAAAAGGGGAAGTGTAAATGCACTCATGCATCCAAAGGAGCGTCACAAACCACCTCACATTCTAGCCAGATGTTAAAAGGCGTTTTTCTGATCCCTGGGTGAGGGAGCCGCCGTGGTTCAGAGTTAGAGCCGTGAAGACAACATAACTTTGTCTTAAATCTCGTCTGCGTTTTATCCTCATACGAGACACTTGAAAAGACAAGTGTAAATGGGGCCTTTGTTCAACTTTGTAGAGTTACATTTGGCTGCACAACACTGTTTTCTATTAAATTATGCCTTTATTTCAGAAAAAAATCTCCATTCAATAAATCCCTCAAGCAGAGAGTATTATTTAATTGACGCAGCTAACACTGAATAATTAATAAAGACAGTTTTATACTCTTGCTGCTTCATGTCTTAGCTGTTATTAACTGGTATATAAGTAGTCTCCACGAGTGTCACTGTAAAGCATGAAGTGCAGGAGCTGCAAAGGCTGAAAAATAATTTCAAAAGGTTTAGTATGGAAACATTTATTTAGTTTGCGCCATATACTTTTAATGTACTGTACACAAAGGGTTACTGTCATGGGTTTAAAGTATTGAAGTGTCGGATGACTAGCAGAATAACTGGCCTTTGCTTGTCTGTAGCCTGTGGTAAAAAGTTGCTGAAAACAAAAACAAGACGTGAACCATCAGGGTTAAAAAGGTAATATGTTTATGCTTCAAGCTAAATTCACTCTTTCATGGCAGTCCGTGAATAATTTGGCTTACTGTATTTGATACTATCTGCCTGTAGTCTCTCAAACTACGCTGTCACTATGAGAGCCCTATTGTTTTCTGTTCTGTTGCATTCATTTGCTGTGGTAAGCTAAAGTCGCCGCTGTATTGTTGCCACATCACAGCACTTCTGCTTCACATGAAATACATATAAATGCCAAATACAAATGTGTCTTTAATGTGAAGGCGGCAGTAGGCCTTTACTGTGAAAACTCGTTGGGAGGTGCTGACAATAAGACACAAAGAAATAACACTCTGCAGGAATTAATGATGTTTAACGTTTAATGTTGATGAGGGAAAAATTAAAATATGAGGGAAGATGGTTACATGAAGAGGCAGAGAAATGTTTTAAAGTTTAGGCAAACCATAAACTTTCATCATGTAATGAATATAGTCTTTTCCATTGTGTACCTGTCTTACCAACATACAAAAAACAGCATGGGCCCTGATCTGTAACTTGTTCTGTGTCTTAACACAATACCAGTAATTCTACATGAGGAACAACAACTGTTGCTTGTCATAAACAAGTTGGACATAATGGTATGTCCTCTATGGTTAATTGCACTGAACGAAAGTTCAGCAGCATTTTTTGTTAAATAATGGGCTCTGTTTACATGGAGCAACTCACTCTGTTATGATTACTATACATGCACTCCAGAGGGGAAGCCAGCACCTTCTCCACAATAACTGTAAATACCAATATCCTGTTTTTTCACAATTTACGCCCACCCAGAAAACTGAACTTTCACACATGCATGAACAATTACTCAGCAACCCCTATATATATATATATATATATATATATACACACACACACACACACACACACACACACACACACACACAACACAATTAGTCCTACCAACTATTTACTATTACTACACCAAAACAGCAGCCAAACTGTTCGAGCATGTCATATTTATTCATAGTTCAACAACCTCAATCAGCGGGACAGATCTACGGACTCACAGCACCCAGTGGTGAAAAAGTCACATTCATTATAGAAAATTAAAATGTTCAAATGATCCACTTTAACTTTCTCTTTGTCTCGCTCTTTTTCATCCACATACAGACAGTATCTGAAGTGAGTACACCCCTCACATTATCGTAAATATTTGATTATATCTTTTCATGTGACAACACTGAAGAAATGACACTTTGCTAGCCTGCTCTGGATATGACGCTGAGCATGTGCACTCAACTTCTTTGGTCGACCATGGCGAGGCCTGTTCTGAGTAGAACCTGTCCTGTTGAACCGCTGTATGGTCTAGGCCACCGTGCTGCAGCTCAGTTTCAGGGTCTTGACAATCTTCTTTATGGAGAGCAACCGTTATTTTTTTCCAGATCCTCGGGGTTCTTTGCCATGAGGTGCCATGTTGAACTTCTAATGACCAGTATGAGGGAGTGTGAGAGCGATAACACCAAGTTTAACACACCTGCTCGCCATTCACACCAGAGACCTTGTAACACTAACGAGTCACATGACACCGGGAAGGGAAAGTGGTTAACTGGGCCCAATTTGGACATTTTCACTTAGGGGTGTACTCACTTTTGTTGCCAGCAGTTTAGACATTAATGGCTGTGTGATGCGTTATTTTGAGGGGACAGCATATTAACACTGTTATACAAGCTGTACACTCACTACTTTACATTGTAGCAAAGTGTCATTTCTTTAGTGAAAAGATCTAATCAATTACTTACTAAAATGTGAGGGGTGTACTCACTTTTGTGAGATACTGTATAAAATTAGGATCTATCTACAGCAAGACGACAACTTTCTCTTTTCTCTCAGGCTGAAAAATATTAGACAAAGCACAGCTTTAATTTATGCATACAACCAGATAGTACAATACCGCTAAATTGATGCCCTTAACAGATCCTTTTTCAATGACCATTCAAAAGCTACATATGTAAAAGCACAGCAGCTTTTACAGCTTGCACTTATTATAACGTCCTGTGTGTGTAACGTGACGGAAACAATCATAATTAGAACCGCTACAGCTGCAGTGTGAGCATAGCCTCTGTCACGTTTTCACACATACCAGCCTTGCAGTAAACAGCAGAGAAAGGGGGGAAAACATTTGCAGGAAGAAAAACAAATGCAACTCTAATCCACACACCTGTAGACCAGGTCAGCCTCCCGCACCTTCTGACCTCACCCCCCTCTCTCTTTGTGACGTATGGTGGAGGACTCGAGCCTTCGGTCGCAAAAGAGGAAGAAGAAAAAGAAGCAGCAGCAGCAGCAGCAGCAGTGAAAGCGCAGCAGAGGCAGACCGCTGAGAAACACAGCCCAATGCCTCCACATGCTCTCCATTACCACCACCTGCCGTCTCAATATCTTTAGGTCTGTCTTTTTTCTCTCAAATCTCTTTCCTCCTTCGGTTTCTCATTCCAGAAACTGATCACTTCACACATGCACACACAAACTCAACAGTGGCAATGTATGGCTGGCACGGGTGGGGTTGGGGGGGTAAGGAAGAGACCACCAGGTAGAGAGTAGGGAGTAAAGAAGGTGGATTACCAGGACAGAGGTAGAGAGAGGAAAGAATAAACAAGGTTGAGGAAAGGAAGACTGACACAAACACACATTCATTATCCTTGTTAGTCTCCCTAGTGTACATACACATTTTCACTAGTTTCCTTTTTCACTGTTTAGGCTTTTTTTTTTTTGTAGATCCCATATCATTTTGGTATGTAAAGCACACAGTAAGACCAGACCTGGAGCAAAGGGTTTCCTACATGGTTACTAGAGCTCCACTTCTCAGAGTTCATATCTCATATTTACACTAAAACAACATGATGTTTGGTAAAATGTCCACAAAAAAAACTCCCCGACTTCCCCGGAGATTTCATCAATTTTCATGACTTTCTCTGATATGGCGACCATTAAAATTTGATATTATTCCAGGAATGTCATGACGAGTGAGAGCCCTGGAGTGTGGAGTATTCACTGTACATAACAGCAAAAGGCTAATGAAGGGAATATAAATGTATATATTATGCTGTATGTGCTAATGTAATGTGAGCAGCTTATAATTTCAACAAAAGGTAACACAACAGTTATTTTCTGCATAAGATCATGCACACAGTGTGACCACCCCTCTCTTCTGCACTGAGTTGGTACAGCCCATGAGAAGCTGCTCTGTCACTGTTGCTAAGGCCCACCCTCTTGAATATAGGACATGAGAACGTATACAGCTTCAGTCGACAAAGGCTACGGTGCACCCACTGACTCCTGGATTATATTCGTACATGTTGTATAAAAACGGGAGTATTAACATATGGACAGGACAATAACCAATCATCATTACTGTCCATTGCAGATAGGTTTGATTAAGCAGCACTCGTTGTCCTGCTGTGAAGACACATCAAGAAGAGATTTCCTCTTTTGTGGGACTTTATCCACATGTGGCCTCCACATGAGGTGAGGGTTAGGGTCAGTTTACTCATAATTCATTCAATGAACAAACTCTGATATTGATAAGCAACTACACCTTCACCTCTTGCATCACTAAAGTCACGAAATGTTCCTCTACAAATTAAAAAGTCTTTCTATCAAACTGTCTGATTATTAATTATCTATGACGTTCCTTCTCATGTTTACAGCAGATCATTTGCAAATAAACAGCAATCTGACATTTCATGACCTTCAGTTTTACACAGAATGAGTGATTTATTTTGATTAATTTTAAAAACTGGTGTATTACGTTCTGAAACAAAATATTAGCCTGTCTGCATGCATAATTTATCTAAACCGAATAAATCAAACTGCTTTTGAAGTGGTCTTTCTCTGAGAGACAAGTGGGTTTTGGCTTATGTTTCAATAACTGGGTTTAAGAATCGAAATGCAGTCTCAGTTATAAATTATTTAACTGCTTTCATGTTGTTTCATAGAGAAATCAGGAGAGAAGAGATAGGGTTACATTTTCCACCTTTATGTATTTTCACAGAGAAAAGAAATACACCACACTCCTAGAACATACAGGTGCAACCATGTGCTTAGTTACTGTGAGTTATTATTTTACCCATGAGCACACATTGCCTTTTGATAGACAACAAAGTTTTTCTATATCTGAATCTACATGTTACACAACGCTGCTGCACGCACATTTATGCAGAAAGATGCTTGTCTCGTCAGTTAGACCAAGTTAGACAAATTCGACCACAGACCCCCATCTGAGAGGATTTTTGCTTTTACATGTTTGATTACAGAAAATGTATGAAACCCATGACCCACTTAGTCATATATTTACTGTCATTGTGTTATGGATGGAATTAAAACAAAAAATAAATTATTCCCCTTTTCGCTAGGTAAGGGGCCCGGTAACCCCCTCAAGGACCCCCACTTTCAGAACCACTGAGTTAGACGGAGCCATCAGCGAAAGCAATTATTAAACATTAAGTACAATATTAAGAATCGCAAACTGCTGTTAATCACTTTCTTTCTAAACTTGTCATTGTTAATGTTGCTTATTAATGCAGTCATAACAGATTGATTAGAAAGTCTGCACGCACTAACAATGCATTTTTGTCAAAAATAAAAGAAACATGGTTAGAGCTGCAACTAACACCTTAATTATCAATTAATCTGCCAGTAATGATCTCATTAATATGTTTGTCTTTTAGGCTATAATGTCAAAAAATACTGAAACCTTCCCCACAAATAATTTAATTATCAACTGATTTTCTTCTCGATTAATTATTTGTTGAATAAAAACGTGAGACAATAATGCTCATCACAATTCTCGACAGCTCGAGTTGACGTCTTCAAATTGTTTTAGTCTGATCAACAAGATTGTTAACATTATAAAAGCTGTAACCCTTGATTTTTTGGGATGTTTGACATGTCAATAATCAAAATTGTATAAAATTGATATAAATTGTCTGTTGGCTGACTTATCATTTCAGCACTAAACATATTCTTCATTCTAACTAATGACATTAATAGAAACCAACAGATGGGCGTAAAATTTTGTGACGGCTATGGAAAATGGTTGTGGGTAATGTATATACAATTTTTGATAAATGGGTTTAAACATGTTAAAACGATAAAAAGTTTCATATCTTTTGATATCAATAATTATCACGATTTCTCAAATTCTTTTGAGTTTAAAGGCTGATTTTTGCTCCTGAGTGAAAGTCGAAGAAACCTGATGGGTGATTGTGGTTTAAACTCTTCTTTATCGTCAACACTTGAGGCCAAACAGTGGATTGCTTCATAAATCTGAGGTAGAACATTCAAAACTATTATGATAAAAACTTGTCAAGAAGTAAAATCAAGTAAAATATTTTTCCTTAAAAAAAAAAAGCCCTTTTTCCTCAACAAAATAAACATCTAAATAAATAAATAAGTCCTACTTTGTGTGTGTTTTAAGTGACATTTATTGAATATCTATTGAACATTTATTATATTATTACTGGAAAAAATTATATTGCAATAATTATTGTTTTATTGTCCAGCCCTAGTGTGGTCCTTTAAGAGTCCATGCTTCTCAAATGAATGCCCTGTTAAATTCCCCCATTGTTTCCCACCATCTGTGTACACCCAGATCCAGGATGTTTACCAAGAGTATGAAATAACCTTGGCCTGCACACAGCTACATACACTACTACGTTAAGCCAGAGTCCTTGGTGTATAGAATACATAGTGTAAAGTAGTGTGCAATGGTGACCAGACTGCTGCTACTCATCTGTGCAGCAGTGGGAGCAGAAAAGTGAGATCTAGCATTATATTAGATACATAAGCAAGCTTACAAAGCAATTTAAATAATAAATAATAATGAGAAAATATATCTCTAAATATATCACTAAAATTATTATTTTACAGGCAGATCTGCATATCTCATTGCTCACCTAATTTTTCACAGAGCATTTTCAATCTCAAACACGTTCACTGCCAGACATGAATATTCATCATTTATTGAGCTCCATTAGTCTATGTGTAATTTGGAGTGTGGGTGTGTGTGTCCTTCTTTCAACTCGTGAAATGCTGAGGGAGGCGTAGTCCAACGTGCCGGGTTCAGAACCATGCAGCCTGTTCGGGCCCACAATTCTCAGAGTGCACAGGACAGTAGAATAAAGGCCAGTGAGAGAGAGAGAGTGTGGTATTATCCTTCTTCTCTCGCTCTTACCTATTAATTTAGCCTGTACTAACTGGTCCTCTTCAAAAGTGATTTGACATTAAGTCTGCATGGAGACAGTGAAGACTGGTCTTTCAAATTCAGCCAATTACGCAGTTTGTTTTGGGTACTGAATGAAAAACCTTTCTGACTTCAATTTATTTTCACACAAGGACTTTATAGTTGTTGTGTCACGACAATGGATAATGTTCAAAGGAAAAGGCAATATAACTATTCCCTTTAAATGCATTTACACCCTCAATCCAACAGTTATTTTGCCATTTCAACTAGAATGATGATAATAATAATAATAATAATAATAATAATAATAATAATAAATAAATAATAACAATAATGAGTGTGGCACTACTCACTATTTATTTGCTACTGGTCCATTTTAAATTCAGTTTCATTAATCTTCATACATCTTACAAAATCGATTTTGAAATGAGTCATTATGGAAATCTTTACAAAGACTTTATTATACATATATATAAAAGAAACCAATGCATGCAAATTTGAGGATTTGCTGCTCTTCTCTCTTTTACATCAAAGTAAATTGAATATTTAGTTTTTTTAACAATCCACTGGATGTTACCTTGAGCTCTCAGAACTTGTGATTTTGATGTTCTCACAATTTATTCACATTCAAATCCTTTGTATACAAAACAATTAATCAAAAAACAAAACAAAAACACACACGGTGAATGTGTGCACATTAAGTCCACGGCTCAAACACAGCAAAACAGCCAGCTCCTGCGTTTTGCTTTACTTCTCTGAATACTGACCTACCACTGCCATCCTACAAACATGACCCTAAGCCTTAGTTAGAAGCTCAGTTCATACCAAAATGATATATAAAGCAGTGTATTTTCAGTCAATAAAGCAAATAAACAAACACGATAATAATATTCTAGGAATATTCAGTGAGAATCACTGTTGAATAATAAACATAGCTACATAGGAAGGATCCAAACTACATTAGGCTGTGAGCTGTATTCACCCGCATCTTAAGAGTGAAACATATTGCAGCAATCAAACAGAGCACACATCGCTGACCAGCCACACTTGACCTACTTGATCTAGGGCTCCAGTGAGTGAGTCATGTGGTTGCTGTGCGGGCACCTAAATACTAATGTGATCCTAAAAAATGAGATTTCTATGGCACCTTTAAAACATGCATGAGCAACATCTCTTTCTTAGAACCAATATCACTGTTAGTCTGGATAATCCACAGACCTTACTGTGAAGAGTTCTACTTGCTAGTGAAGAAATAGTCTCAGCGAAAAACAATGACACTATGTTCTAACTCAGACACTGTGTCTGGAAAGACATAGGAAGGATCCAAACTACACTAGGCTGTGAGCTGTATTCACCCGCAGCTTAGGAGTGACACATACTGCAGCACTCAGCACACATCGCTGACCAGACACACTTGACTTACCTGATCTAGGGCTCGAGTGAGTGAGTCATGTGGTGGCTGTGGTGGCCTTGTCCAGGGCTCAGAGCAAAGATAAAGGGAGGTAAGGGGAGACCGCGGGTGAGATCAGTGGTGGACGAGCCGCTTGGAGTGGAGATGATGGAGCGGTGGTGGTGGGGTTATGGCTCCACGGCCGCTGTGTCGCACGGCACCATCCCAGGTGCAGGGAGAAGCCTGCTGGCCTCTGACTGGGAAAAGAGAATGGAGAAAAGAAACACAACACTGTTAGTATGCATTGCAGGGGATATTTCATCTGACGTTGTACAAATCGTACTGACAAGAGTTAATTTGTCGTGGAAGTTGTCAACAATCATCGTGTGATCCAGATGCCAGAAAAAACTTTCATTAAGTGAACAGGAGTTCTGTAATGTTGCAGATTAAGTGATGCTGTACTTTCAGTAGTCAAACTATACGATAAAAGTGAAAATGTGTTCCTTTCCACCATATTTACAAATGAGAAAAAGATAGAGAGAGATAGAGAGAGATATTAAAGAAGGAGGCATTCATGATTTTAGTAGATTTTCTATCCTGCAGTCATGTTTTCAAATATGACTAAACCATAACTGAAAGATGGGACGTTTTAGGGCTTCATGTGCAAGACAGTTGACGATTAATAAAGATCTACACCACCTGCAGGCTGTCATCTTTAGGTATAATAAAAAAAAATGCAGGTCATCTGAACTATACACAGTGTTAGATGCTTCAACTGAGAAGACCATAGACATCCACTTTAATAATCAGTTTCAGCACACACAGAGACCAGAAAAGTCTGCACACTGATTCATCTGCACCTGATGCTTGTGTTTCTTCATAAGACATCAGCCTGATATCCGCAGACAGCTGGCTAGTTAGCTTCCCAGCAGGTAGGGACATGGTAAAATCTACACACTGTTCTGTCAACATCCGTGGCTTCATTTCTCATAATCAGATTGCCTCGTCAACAAACACAAATCGAGAACACACATCAATGTGCAGAGGCTGTGCCTATCGTAGTGAATCTACGAGAGGCACAGAGACAGTCGGCCACCTGGAGTTGGGAGACACCTTAGTCACGACAAACTGTAGTAGATGCACGTACAGTGCAGCTATTCAGGTGACATTTTGCAGGACTGTGGTGACTTGATACAGCTAATGTAGCCAATTAATCACCCAGCCCTACATGCACATATGCACAATAAGCACCTAAGAACATTGTCTATAAGGCAGAATTGTAATGTCTACGTCAAAAAGACATGAAAGAACAATACAATACACAGAGGTATGATCTCCTTTTTAATGAAAGTGAAGCACGTCTCTGAGCCTACGACACCTGTTGTTGACAGCTGGTCATACCCTCTAGGGGGGAAGAGTGACTGTTTCGCAAGCAAAGTAAACCAAAAAAGCGTTGAAGACCAATCAAAGAAGTACAACCACGTGATTGTGTCATAACTAAGGTCAAAGGGGTTTGAAACTTTAATATAATCTGTGTAGTCTGCTTTACCAGCAGGAACAAGAATTTAATTTTAAAGTCTCCTGTGGTTCCTGCACAGAAAAAAACCCTCAAAAATGAAGAACTTGAAAATACAAACATTGATTGCACATAGGTCCCTGATCTCCTTTCAGTCACTGCCATCAACTTCACGTTTGGAAGAATCTTAAGTCTTGTTATTATTAGCTGTCTGTAAATGACTCTCTGGGTCTACGCCCCTGGCTGGTTCTGATCCTTCACAGTCCTCTCCCCTTTAGCTTCTGTTTCCATCTGTTCAGGTGGCACGCAATTCACCTGTGTAGTAGATCAGTCATTTCGGAGAAAGTGCAATCATAAGAGCAGTCCACGATGGTGATTTTCCTGGTAGTGAAGCAGACTGTACACACCGAAAGCAGTGTTGAATCAATCAGCGGCCAAAATGATCGCTGCATCACAGCTCTACTTAAGAAAGGGTGATGCACTGGTTTTAGATGATCCTTCCTTGTTTGTGTGTGCAGCTACACTGCACAAGAGAAATATTTTGATTAACACGAACCTCAAACACACCAACTGATTTAGTATTCCTCCTTATCTAGTCCCTTTCATAAAGGAGCTACCAGGGCATCGGTTTCCTTTGGTCATGAAATTATCAAAAGAGCTTTGTGAGGACTGGTTTGCCGGAGATATAGCCTATGTAAGGTTTTCTAACAACAAGCTCATCGGCTTTTATGGGATCACATATTTCCCTTGGTGTAAATTACACCTAGAGCGAACTGACGAGTTAACGGGTACACAGACTTTTTCAAAGCTCGTGAATGTTTTTGTTCGTCTTGTCGTTCAAAACTAGGGACGGGAATGCTGTTATTTTTTTAAATTAATAAAAGACAAAACCAGAGAAAAAGGGAGAGTACAACAAAGATAGAGAGAGTGTGTGTAAGATAACTTTATTTGGTTCTCACTTATTATAGCAGATGAAACTCTCAGAAAGACCCAGGTAGCGGACACGGTGAGATTCAATGGTGAATTTAAATTGGCCAGACTGACAAAACTAGCAAGTGCCGATTTTCTCACAGTACATTTGTGACGAGACCCTGCGGACACGTGTTCTAGATAGAATACGTGTCCTAACCCATCTTTCTCGTCTTCACTTAAGGGTGTACTTATTTTTGTTGCCAGCTGTTTAGACATTAATGGCTATGTGATGTGTTATTTTGAGCAAATTTACACTGTTAGACAAGCTGTGCACTCACTACTTTACATTGTAGCAAAGTGTCATTTCTTCAGTGTTGTCACATGAAAGGATATAATCAGATATTTATAAAAATCTGAGGGGTGTACTCACTTTTGTGAGATACTGTATATATGCCTCATAGTGGACGGACGCCTGCTCTTTCCCTTCCATATTCTTGCAACCAAGCAACCTGTTTAAAAGCAAGAAATCTGTCTTTGAAGGCACATATTAAGAGGAGCTTATCAAATTTGCTGCCAGCAAAGACACATGCACTAGTTTATGTTCCACGGTATGATAAAGGAGGTGGTGATGCATTTTGAACACACACACACACACACAGTGTGCCAAGGACAACCTGCCTCCATACATGTACTTCAGATAACTGACAAACCACGTCATTTGATAATGTATTCAACCATACATTTTCAACAAAGACGTCACAGGCCTGCATTCCACACATAGTCCTTGATGTCTTTAATTTTCAGAGGAAGGTCCATCTGCCCGCAGTCTCAGCTTCAGTAGACTAGCTGGCTTGTTTTGGAATAGCATGACGGTCTTTATGCCTCATCTATAAATGCTTGTAAATAAGTACAAGGTCTACGTGACAAATGGTGCAGATGTGGAAAGGGCAAACAGCTTTTACAAGCACACGTGTTATCAGCAAGGGAAGGTCAACGAGAGATTCCAGATTCGGAGCTCAGGTCTTTTTTAATTATAATCTAATAGCATGTTATGTGTTGAATGAGTCAGTGTATCACATGTCATAGCACTAACAATACAGTCATGAGCTCAGTCTTACACCTTATTATGGAACGATGAAACTATGCCAACATTTACCCCTAAAGAATAACAGACTTATAACTTGTTATTTTAGATAGTAAGACTGACCTGGTAACACCATAAGAGAGATCATCCCTTTATCCAAAACACATTACACACCACATTTTATATACTTGCCATCATTTACTGATAGTAAAAGAGCTTCAGAAGAAGTAAAAGGGATAGTTCGGGTATTTTGAGGTGGTACTTCTCCATAGTCAGAGTATTACATAAAGTAAACGGCGGTCTGCATGTTTCCAGTTAGGAGAATCAGACAGGAGTCCCAGCATGGAAGCATAGCAATGCGCTGCTCTAGATAGGGGCTGCAGAAAATGTATTTTAGCCACATAAAAAAGACCCACTTATCAATATCAATTTAAATGCACGCTATATTTGGAATATTTTCACCGCTTTACCTCGCCGTCAGACAGCCTTTTTTTTGGCACTTACTGAAGAACTCACATATTCCTACGCACAAGCACAACTGCGCCCGGACTCCTCTCTGCTTCTCCAAAGTGGAGACGTGCTGTAGGTAATACTTAGACTGTATATAAGTACAACCTCACTTCAAAATACCTGAACTATCCCTTTATCTTTCACCTGCTTCACTTTAACCGTCTCAACATTGCACTGAATTTGCTGATAGTTTTTGGAATATTCGTGTGAGCATATATTCCCCCACATGATAAAAGGCACGCCACATTTACTCACACTGTTTACAACCCAACGAGACAAAAGAAAGCAGTATGGTAGCTTGATTTAGTCATGTTTTCTAGCAGACTTTTAGTAGAATCTGGAGAGCGAAGAAATAGAAACTGAGAATATATTTTTAAGAGATAATACAATATTATTAACAGTGTACAATTTACAGTAGACAGTAACTAAGAATTAGTTACTACAACAACATAAATATAAACAAAAACTGTCCTTAATTTGGATATTTGTTCAAAATATGCGGCTATGCAAATTACATGTTTATCCTCCAACTTCTTGAAACGCTTACACACTCTTCAGGTGATAATTTCATAACATTACAGCAATCAATCCTGCCATGGCTCACTAGTCGGCTAATTACAGTGAAGTAAGTCAATAATTACAGTTCTATGCACAATGATGGCGATTGATTTTCACAGCACATTTAATGCACCCTGTGTTTGTTTAAACATGGCACCGTACACTGGATGTTCAGAAAAGAGTGCGCACACACACAAACGCACTCCGCATTATCCCTCTAAAAAAATAAATAAATAAATAAAAAACCCACAGTCATCTGTCCATGAGGGATGCATTTTATGGACATCCGATTAAATTTTTTAACATTATCTGGTGGGGCTGCCATGGTCCATTACGATTAAAAAGCTATACACTCTCCTGTGGGAGTGTTAGAAGTAGGGATGACAGTATACAAAACCTTGGAAATTACTTGCAAATCCCTGTTAACACTTTATTACTTTGTTATACTTAAACAAGAATTTTAATTATATTGTTTTGGAACAATTATTTACTTGGCACCTCTACAGCGAGAGACAGGTGCATCTGAGGGGGACAGGTAGGTCAAAAGTTGCAAACAAAACTCCTGCACACTGTCTAACTTCCAAAAAATATACATGTATTGACAACGTTTCGGTGCTAGACCATCATCAGGAAATTTAGCTAAAAAAAATAAAAAGACTTCTTTTTGCAAAATTATATTGTTTTAGAAGGTTAATGAAACTGTGCTGAAAAATGTGTAATCAGTTCAACAATTAATCACTTAATTGACTGACAGAAAATTAATGTGTAATTAACCGCTGCACATTGCAGCTTCTGAAATGTGAAGATTTAATGTTTTTCTTTCTCATATGTGATATAAATATCTTGCATTTTGGTCTGTTTTTCTGACAAATCATTTGAAATTGTCATCTTGATGAGCATTCCTCTCTATTTTCTCACATTTTAGAAACAAAGCAATTAATCCATTAATTGGCACATTAATCAGCATTGTAAACCCCACTACAAAGAATCCTTAATATGCAGCCCTGCGTCTAAAGGAAGGGGAACATCTGACAGTTTCTTTCTAATAAAAACAATGAACAAGCACAAGAATGTTACACCCTCTTTATCTTAACTGCAGATGTCCTAGACCTCATAACCCCTGAACCTGTATGGCAATCCCGAGGACTAACAACAGTATCATTGGAACTACATACATCTACATCCTGTACAGACAGGAAATGGTAAAACCTGGATCAATGTGCAGATGAGAATTCCCTTCAATAACAAAGGGATTTCCGTTGGAGAAATTAAGTGAACTACATTTCTCACAAATGTTTGCATATGTATATAATGTATGATAAATATATAAATCAAACTCATGTGCACATGTAAGGACAAAGTGTGTATTCTCCCATTGGGTGAACCACATCTTTAGGTAGATTCTTATATCTTATTCATTTGTAATACTCTCCAAAGTAAATTCTGCTTTAAATATATTGAGGGAGGAAACAGAGAAGAAAATACTCACTAACAGCAGGTAAACGGGGGTTTTAGAGTAACTGGCAGAACAGGTAAAGACAATATCTTTCCTTAAGGTATTTCTTGTGTGTCATCAGTGACATGTGTAAACACTGCAGTTATCACCAAACCTGTTATAACTTTACACATATTTTGTTGTCAAGCATGACCAAAATGTGGCAGGCGAACCTGAGATGAAAAATATGAAAGTGGTCAACTGCCTTCTAGGGCTGAACGATTCATTGCATTTGCGATATTATCGCAATATGATGAAATGAGATTTTCTAATCGCAAAGGATGCAATTACACATGGTAGAGTACACCAGTCTGCAGATGAAGCATCAACTTCACACATTACGCTGAACCTTGACTTGTTGTACAATGGCCTTAAGCTTGACAGAAGCTGACACTACAGAACCTTTAGTGCCACACAGAGAATGAAAGTAGCACCTGCCACCCACGGGTAATGTGGTGGTGGGTGAAATCATCGGGCCATCCGTCCCTTTGGCGGACAGGAAAAATGCACAACAGAAAGACACATGTAGTAAGGTATGCTTAATTTATCTGATATTGTGTTGGTCATACTATATACTGATTTATTGCTTGTCTGTTTTGAATAATACAGGACCTAAAGAGCTTAAAATTTAATCGCGTATTAAATCGCAATCGCAATATTGTTAAAAAAAATTTTTTTTCGCTATTTGATTGTTTTCCAAAATAGTTCAGCCCTACTGCCTTCCCTAGAGACATGCACCAAGCATGGCTAAAAAGCAAGCAGAATGACCTCAGACATATGATGTTGAAAGTTATCACTGCAACAGCATCTGTGCAACAGCATGGTGCGAAAACACTTGTGGCATGTAACATGCCATAGGCCTTCAGCCAGCATTTGAATAGTAATTATTTGCACCGCATTGCACTTCACACAAAACATTACCACTTCCTTTCCCCTTAGTGCTCTGTATCCTTCTGTCAACGGCCACAGTCTAGACATTGCCGATGCAATACGTATACTGCTTTGCAGCCTTTCTGCTGTGCAATAAATCAGGCTATTTTCCCTCTGACTTCTGAGCAAGGTCTTGTATTCACTAGCACTGATGTTTCTCATGATGATGGATAGAAGACGGTGTTTCAGTCTTAATCTTACTGTTACTGTAGCTTCCACTCACCTCCAGCTTCTTCACACTTCTACCTTGCGTTGTAAATCTCTCCGTCCTGAGCTAGTAGCGAGTCTAAAACAGGCAGTATGTATGAAACGAAAGTGAAATTGGTGTGTTCTCAAATACAATGCGGCACCTCTGCAACTAAGGCACTGTTAGCATTATCATGCATTTTTGGTGATCCGATCACAAGTGGACCTTAAAAGATGCCTGTACAGGACTCCAGTCAGAACTTTTCACACTCACCTGCCATTAGTTAGGGCCATGTGATTATGTGAGCTTTTAATGTGTGTGCTTTGGGACTGTATTTTCTGTTAACATTATATATATATATATATATATATTTCCATCTTGAGTAGACGAACAACTGGACATTTCACTAAGCCACGCCCCAAATACGCAGCTGGCCAATCACAGCACAGTATAGTACACACTCTTAACTGAGGTCCGGCACTTTCATGGCTGCGCTCTATTGGATCATTTGCAAAAAGAATCGTTTTCTAGCTTTTTTTGCTGTATTTTTTCAAGATATGGTCAAACACTCTTCCTGGGTCACTTGTAGTAGTTACACTCGCTACCCAGAGAGGTTAAAAGTATGATTTATTCCCTTTCCAAAACCTAAAACAAATCCAGAAAAATGGATAGGTTGTGGATTGTTCCTAATGTAATGACAGTTAGCTAGCTAACTTACTACTGAATGTAACATTATATATCCCCATTTTTCTGCTTTTTATCGATTGTAATAGTGAAGAGAGACCTACCCAGCTTTACTTGAACAGTATTAATCGTTTATATCGTTGTCCTTTGTCTCAATCATTAGGTGATGTGGTTCACTTTTACTCTGTGATAGGTAGGCTTTAGCTTCTGTCTTTATTTGTGTCAGTTTGACAGCCTAAATGCAACCTTCAGATGCACAATGCAACTGCACAACTGTCTGCTTCTTTCAGAGATCGTTTTTTCAAAAAATTTGACAATATTTCTCCGGGGAGTGCAGTAATAGACAGTGGCAGCGTTGTGATAAAAGTCCGACAGCTCCGACAGTTTGTTGGACTTAGCAACAGTAACTAAAGGGGGCGTGGCTTAGCAAAGGGTCAATTGTGATACAAAGATAAATCAAGTTCAGGCAACTTCAAAAAGGTATCCGTGAATGCACAAGGGTCTACAGATTCAAATTCTTTCACATCCTCCCAATGACATATTATATATATATATGTGTGTAACATAACGGTGAGCAGTATGTGCTTAAATTAACTGCAGATAATTATATTCAGAAATCTGTGTTTGAGTACATTTCAGGAAAATGGTTAGGTAAGAATACAGCATGATCGTGCACTGGTCTGATTTATCATGACAGCACCTTTCAGGCAGTCTTGATTAGACAGAAGCACTAATAATTCACTGTAGCATGACTTGTGGCACATATATAAAACAAAGAATACATCAAACTGTTGAGTTTGAAATACACACCCTGCTGTAGTTAAATTAATGACTCCAAGTTAATCACTTTAAGACTGTTAATTGCTTTTGCTAGCGATGACTGATGGAGAAAAGAGCAGGTCACGAATTTTGGGAGATCAATAAACTAGCCAGCACCAAAAACTCGCCCCGAGGGTTAAACCTTAAACCTTAAATCTTCTTCCTCCTGTGATACAAGATCATCATCATCAAAAATGGATTCCTGGCTTCATCTCCTTTACCTGACTCGCAAACTCCATCCTTTGACAGGGATGCGATAGTAACAGTAAACATACTCATGCATTTGTGCCCAATATCGTCCACAACAACAACAAAAGGTGTATATAGGATGCCACATAAAGCATTCTTAAGTGCGGAAATAACAAATATGCAAGACACATTTAAGTGCTGACTGCAACTTGCACTTCAGCATCTTACACTTAAGTAGTATCTTACCAGCCACCCATTTAAAACCCAGGCACATGGACACCTTTACGCTCCACTTCACAAAACGCACCATATGTTCATTACGCACTGTTCATTTCACATCTTAGGTGAGATACCAACAACTGTTAAAAGTCCTCTAATTCACTTGACAGTGTCCCCTGGGCTCAGGCAAACGTGCAGTCACATCAGCAGAGCATAATGTACCTGCGAAAAAGGTTCTCTTTATCTCTTAGCGATTTCTACACAGTATTATTATTCTGGCACACACAAAAAAAAAAAAAATCACAAACACCAATCAAATCCACACAGGAAAGTAAAAAGGACACAGTCACATAGTGCCTCTCCTTGTTATTGTGGCCCTTGGCCAAATTGGGCCATTGGGGCTCAACTGACTCACAACACCACAATATCCGCTCTCCTTGCTCTGCTTTCTCACTTGCCCTATCAATTTTTCCCTGTACGTTTGTTTGTCTCATTCTTCGCCTTTACCTTTCTCCTTCCCTCCATTTCCTTCCATCCCTCACAAATTCTCACAGTCTGCTGCACAAGACTTTTTTTTCTCCTCCAGGCGAGAATGTAGGCCATCACTACGACAGCAGGAAGGCAGCAAGGAGTCGAAGCAACACCGCTCTTCTCTTCTTCCCCGCATTCTGCTCGCTCACAGCAGCCGAAGACAGTACGCATGTGTGTGTGTGTGTGTTGCTGTCTCACATGAGCTCTGAGTGCCAGAGTCGAGGGACAAACCACAGTATAGAGCAGAGCGTGCTACACAGGCTACACCAAGAGCCGATCTGTTCCAGCTTTGCAGAAACGAGAGTTCCTGCACGTCCCATTGCATATTATCAACGATGATCTGAAGCGCTCTGGAAAACAGTTTATTTTATCTACACACTCTCATTTCTGATAACACTGATTTGCCAGGACTATGTAAACCAATGCCCCCACACTGTGTGCTGAAACTGGACAAGAGATTGTGGACATCACACCTTGAATCAAAGGAATACTACATCAAGAAAGATTGTCCTTCATATCCCCTAAGTAAACAAATATACTACAATTAAAGCCCTGTCCAGATTACCTTTTGTCTCACCTGCCAAGAAAATACCATTTACCCACAACTACTTTTTGGCACAGAATAAATATATACATTATAAATATACATTTATAAGCATAGTTTTGTGTTTTTCCTTAATTTTGGCACACACAAAGAGTGTGTACAGTGACCAGCAGGAGCAAAGTTTAATTTATTTAATTATGACATTATGTGATCGGTGACATTTCACTGCCATTTAATAGAGCCGGGGCCAATATTAGCTTATCACAGAATATATATGCACACCGGTGTGTATGTTGGGCGTACATACCTTGGTCATAATTCCTCAATGACAAAATTTATTGAATCTTTATCAAATGTTTATGTATGTTACGCTCATCTAAAAAAAATTAACATCTGTCAGTACATCTTTAAGATCCTTCTAATAATGTATGTGTGTGCATGTTTGTCTGTATTTCGATTATGTCAAGAATCGTGCACCCAATCAACTTTGCATGTGGTTGAAGTGTTGCTGCGGACCCATGGGAGTGCAGTGTCCCATTTGGTACAATTTGGACATGCCACACGTTCAGTATTAATAGACTTTGAATAAAGTACAGCGAGGCCGGGGTACACTCAGTGGGGCGGGACTTACGCTTGTTGTAAGAGTTTTATTAAGTTCGAGCTTTGTATGAAAAAGCACATTACACAGTGGGCTACCACGATTAGCATTTGAGCTTACTGCTGTAGGTGAAACCAATGTGGTAGTGAATTGTTGAAACGTAGTTCTTGTTATCACGTACGTTTGATATACGTTAGAAACGAATGTGATGAAACGGGATTTTGAACGGGCAATTGCAGTAATTTTTTTAAATCTAACCCCCCCCCCCAAATTTCAATATGTGTATTGACCCTTAGGAATCCAGTATCAGTTGACCTCCTAATACAATTCCATCTGTGGTAGTAACCAAAAACACGCTATCGTAGACATTAATGAACATCACATGGCTTTGTTGTAATTCACCGACACATCTTACACTGTGCATTGCTCATAATTATAAAGCTAACATGTCATGTCATCCTTATTTGACATGTCGGCATTTGCTAATTAGCACAGAACACAAATTCTTTCCGTCTGTGCTTCGTTTAATCCATATAAACTATATAGCGCACTGTTTTGCACGGACATTTGTTACTGTCGCACATCGCGCTTACATTATATTATACATTATAATGCCACTGTTTGCAAAGTGGAGGAACAGAGAGAAAATCCTCAGCTGAAGCAAAAGTACTTCTTAAACGATGCATCGATTAAATAATCTGTAGAAGCTTCGAGTACTAAAATCATCGTTAGCTGCAGCCCTACAATAAATAATTAAATTGCCAAATTCCCATCAGCTTTGTGTTGCAACCCTTTCCCCCATAGCCCTGGGTTGTAATAGTTATTAACATGTGCAGGAATGCGGTTGACGATGGATGGATGGATAGATGGATGCTGGCTGTATAGGAATTTAGGGGTGAAAAGTCTGATTTTTTGATCCATGATCAGTTTGTCACACAAACATAAAATGTTGAAAGATTAACTGAGGGAAATATGCCGATTTAGAGACACTGATTCAGGCTATGTCAAGTCTTCGTACCTACAGTAATGTAAACACCAAAAAAAAACAAAAAAACAAAAACACAACAAAAAACTTCGAGCCACCATCAAAGATAAATTGACCCCGGATTCCTACAGGCGGCGGCTGTGCAAAGTTTCGGCTACGCTGTGGTTTTGTTCCGTCCTCTGCCAGCCATCAGTCAACTTACACTGGAAGTGTTTTAGAAGTGTTAAGCCTGCCCCACGTTGATGATTTGTTGTTTAATTGGCTACTCTAGTACTTCTACTATCGATCACAGCACTCTGTGAACCGGTTCTGTTCCTTTCTCTGCACGGCCTCATATCTCACATCGATCATTTCAGAGTAAGAGCATTTTGCCTGCCTGATTTTTTGTTTATTTGTTCAGTTGTTCTTCTGTCATGGTTAAGTAGGCTATGTGGTTGAATATTTTTTTGTTTGTTTGTTCTAACCGTGTTTGTGGTTGATATACAATCGGGAGTATGCACAGGGTGTTTTATTTTGAAAAGACTGGATTCTATATGCCGTTTCTGTGTCTGACTTCCAGCCCGGTTCATCTGTTCTGTGCTGCTTGATGCAGCCTTCGTCAAAAATAGACTGGCTGCGCATTCTGAGGAGCGTAAGCACAAGCAATGACTAGAATGGCTGCGATCGGCAGCCGCGGCGCAGCCGTAACGCAGCGCACACGCCACGTGTGAGTCCGGGGTTACAGTTACATGACAACTGTATGTGCTAAGCCAATGTGGCAAGTGAGCCTCGCTGGTCGATCTGCCACCACAGACAACATTCATCAGTGTTCAGTATTTGCTGGGTGTTCTGACGCAAAGTAAAAGCATCAATGACATTTTCACAGGTTGGTTGTAGGGGGTTCAAAACAAACATGAAAACCTACTGTAGCTCCAGCAGAAGAATGCTGTGACAGTGGCGGGCAGGCTGCAGCAGTGCTGAGTGCTAAAATGGCTGCTCATTCTCCATACAGACACAGAGCTTAGTGGGAGGAGGAGGAGGGCTCCCACTACCAACAATTTGCCTCAAATGTGGCTCATCCTTAGGTAGGCTTAACAGCTTGTGTGAAGAGCTAATAAAAGGAAATGCCATCGCCATTGCTTGCAATAGACTAAATATTAAACACATGGGATTATACTCTAATAAGACATATAGTACTCTTCATCAAGCAGCCAGCAGCAATTTCTTCCCTCGTCTGCCCACACATCCCCATCAGTATGCATAATCTCTCTCTCTTTAAACTAGAGATGTGAAAAGCTTGTCTTCTTGCGTGACAGGATCTGGTTAAGGAGCTTCATCGTTTCTCCACATTCCAGTTGCATTTTGGGGGATGAGAGAGTGCACCCATCATTGATAATATTTGTTTGCGCATATTGTTTGATCTGTCTTATAAGTCACATGACAAAGTTAATCAGACAGAATCTTTTATTTGACATTTGAAGAAGCGACAAAACAACATTTATGACTGTTTTTGTTTACAGTTGGGTTGTACCACGGCAGTCAGTTATCACTCCGCTAGCAGCTTAATTCTCTGTACTCTATACCCCGGCTCTTATCTGATCTACATCTTAGCCTAGAGAGGCCCAGGTACAGTGCTTTCACTGTGCATAACAAAGTCTGCAACACAAACAGACTGCCTGCTATCAGTGAGCGTACTCAGGCAAAACAAAGTAGTAAATTGCAACACAGAAACATATTGATTTTTTTAAAAGTAACAAACATTTTTAATATGATAAAAAGGGATTTCAACATGAAGCTCAATTTTATGTTAAAAACACCAAAGCTAATAATAGTTTGTAGCAGTGGTGTCTGAGTATTAACCAAACACACATGAGAAAAATCCATCGGAAGATTTGTCTTGAATAAACCCAGGTAATCATCGCTAACACGTTCTCAGAGACATATTAATGATTTTGGGATCTATAAATACAACTGACTTGACTTGAAGTTTAAAAAGCCTTGAGCTTTTAATTATTCAAATAATATAGCTAGCACTACAGCGTCTTAGAAATCAGTGCAAATCAAAGCTTCACGTACCTCTGTTTCCTCTCACAGACACATTCATTCATTCACTTGGATGAAGCTGTTCACAATATTTTGTGCTGTGATTCACAATTTTTTCTATTAGTATTTACAACCGTATTTAAAATTAATACAAATGGATTTATTTAAAGCACCTTAAAACAGCACCAGGACCCAAACCCAAAAATTAAGTAAGCAAATTTAAGGTGAGCTTGTCCATTATATTAATCCAACGCTGACTTCTTTTCTTTGTCTTCCAACTATTTTGAGGACAGCCAATCTTTTATGTTAAAAACAATGACTGACCGTATGAAAACCTGCCCTTCATGAGTTGTAAGACTGAAACTAGGTTTGTGTGGTATCAAGGTATTACAACCAGGGTATGACTTTAAATACCATCAAAAATACTGACGCTCTTCTTTCTATTAAACTAATATGGGGATGCTGTATTGAACTGATGTACTGTACACCCTAAACGCTGCGTGAAACTGCCTGACATCATCTACAACGTGACAACCCCCTTCACTTTTCCAGCAATTGGTTAACAACACACACACACAAACACACTTTGGCTGCAACTTTTATTCACTGACAAACTTTAACCTACACTGTAAATTTGCTGCTCACCTTTTCCTCCTCCATTTTAATTTTTTCTAGATTTCGTGTTTTCCATTTAAATTTGCATAATCATGTGCTGGACAAATTAAATTTCAACAATTCACTAAGAAAATAATACAAATTCAGTCAATATCAATGAATATGATGTGTCATGCAATTATGCATACAGAAATATTCAAATAAATGTGCAATTATTTATGGAGACAATTCAAAATAAATCTGACTCCATCCACACAGGCACGAAATCAAGGAGTTTGCATCTTGTATCTGCCGATGCACATCTGACAAGTTTGTTAAAGTGATGAGCTCTTGTTAGCGTGGCGTCTTCGATGTGACGGTGTGTTTGCGTGTGTGGAGGAGCCGCTAAACCCCGCCCTCGCTGAGGGCTTAGTTTTGTGCTGTGGACAAAAACCCTTATAATGCTGGGAAAAGTGCATCCACATTTTGTCAGATTCCTTGATATTCCACGTTTTACAGTTAATTCCATTTTTATTGTCAAACTCCGTGATATCGGCATCCTGGAAATCATAGGGCCCTAGATCAACAAAAGAAATAATAGGCTTTTAGTTAGACAAGGGTTGTTTGGCTGATTTATGTTAATGTTTTTTTATGTATTGTACATAGACTGTATAAAGAATTGAACGTAGTCACTGTGAAGTCACCCATTGGTTTCTTGACTGCCGATTTGAAGCCTAGAGTTTGGCTATTTAGCTGCTGCCGTGTGGATGTGACAATATTTGGACGACACGGTGGCGCTTATTCAGGTTAACTGTGATTTTTAACCGGGATGCTTATTTTAGCTTGTGACAAGCAGAAAAGCAAAACGTACTTCCTGGAAAGAATGAACAGCCGACTCCTAATAAGCTTCAGCAGATTAGGGATGTCAAGATACCAGAGATTTAGTAGTCGACGCAGATACCAGTAAAATTACATTCCTTTCTCTATACCAATTCAATGCTACAGTGAAAAACTATTTCACAAAACAATAAATCTCATGTACTTCAATGTACTCTCTTTTAATAAAAAACATTTTAACATTACAAAAAACAACTAACAACTGTGAATGTTGTGAGAGGATGTCCAGGAAAGATGAGAGCTGATTGATGTTAATCTATTCATAAATGAGCAAGCTATTGAAATTACAACCTTGCACTGTCCATATTTAATTATTAAATTAATGAATTAATCTTTTTGATTGAAATGTATCATATTGCACTTTTGAGACGGCCCCTATCTACACCTTTAGTAAAAGGCGCGCTAGACAGACATTCAGTTTGTAGTGCTGCAAACTACATCGTCATCTTTGGTGATTTTCAGGTGATCAAAACTGTGAAACGTCTGCCTAAATTAGCTCTCCAACTGTGAGAAATCAAGGTTTTGACACAGAGCTACTGAAGTTAAGAGCCGCGAAACTAACTTCACCCTGGTTTCCATTCTCTTTTCTATTCTCGATAGTCAAACGGGACCTTTTGCTGCAGCTGCACTTATCTTCCACATGTTGGGTCCCCAGAACCTTTGGGGCCTTCCAAAATGAGAATCGACATGTTTTCAGAATTTCTGTATCTATTTGGTACCGCAGTATCGGTTCTTTTGTCATTCCTACAGCCTCTATCCTGATTGTCAATCTCAAGTTAGTCCCGCCGTTAAGCATACCCTGCTTTATAGTCTATTTTCCTCTAAATGAGACCATAATTTACAACATGAACCTCATGCTGTATTGAAGAAGACCTGAAACTAGCAACTGAGACCATAAACGCATTATGAAAGGGCTTACTGAGGTATTAAATCAGGTGGGAAGAAGGGTGATTTTAACGTTATTTCTAATGAAACCGGGTTGGTGGAGTCGCCCCCTGCTGGCCGTTAGAGAGAATGCCGCTTTAGGTTACTTCTGCATGGGTTCGCCTTTCAGACCCGGATGTTCCCGCTTGGCTGCAGCTCTAAATCAAATCCCTTATCCCCATATTATTATTTTACAAACTACTGTAGCTCTCATTTTGAGCACGTTTTCCACGACATGACTGCGTTCCCCTAAACTTTCGTCACACGGAAGTGGGCGTGGTTTAATCTATAGACTCGCAGCGACACCTTGAGGCCGCTCGGACTGTCATACACCAACAACATTATCTTTCTTTCTTTCTTTGCAGGTGGCGAAGTGAAGCTAAAAATGTCCCAGCGAGTGCGCTCACTGCTGCAGGTTATGTATTCAGTTAGGAGAAGATGGTGTCGCTGGATTGTAGCAACGTTATGTGGAAAGATCAACAATGAGTCAGGCGTGTGTCTGTGTGTGTGTGTGTGTGTGTGTGTGTGGTGGATGAGGAGGCCCTCAGCATTATGCTCCGCTGCAACGACCAGTTAAATCATCATGGTCTGTCAGGATGTCATGCTTTGTTTTTTTTTTTTTTACGGTGGCGTGTCTCGGTTGACTTACCTGTGTGGTCGTCCGTTTAACTTGCCAACGGGGTCTTCACGCTAGATGATTAACTCCCACGCAAACGGCCGTTTACACTGTAACGTTAACAAGCCAGCTAGCTAACAGCTTAATTCACTGCTTAACTCAGATGTCTTCACTTTTTTTTTTTTTTTTGTTTAATCCACTGTTACTTTGGATTGGTAATTTTGCGGTCAGCTGTGGCGATCATGTTATTAAACCCGAGTAGGTTATAGCTTGGCAACCAGGCAAAAGTTGTATGTTAGCTGGCACGTTTGCAATTTAACGTCAGCTTATGTTGACAAACAAGCCTGCGTAGTTAGAAAAAAAAACAAAAACAAAATCACACGCGACTTGAAGCTAGCAAATGCCAAGGCTGCCAGCACGGTTAGCTTAGCCAGCTAACACAGCTTGCTAAAATCCAAACCTTGTTCCGAATATCCTTTTTCCCCCCACTGTGCTCCGACTTGTATCCCATCGGCAGCAGCAAATCTTAAGTAACTCCCGGAATCACTTGCGGGGTGGTTTTTGCGTTTCAATGACGGCGCACTCGCGTTTGCAAACCCAAGTTATCGCTTTGGTCTCTGCTCTCCGCCATTTCCAATCTCTCAACACAAACAAACAGGGCTGCTCGTGCACGCCCACCGTCGTGGCGCGTTCACGAGGATGGCAGACGCTCCTATACTGTGAATAATATAGTGTTGATTATACGTTATTAATGAGGCGTTTGCATTAACACGATACCCACAGCATATATGCAGGAAGGACACTATAGAGAGTAAATGGAGTAAAGTGATGCACTGTGCAGAATTCATAGTGTCTGATGCACTGTATAATTCATAAGGGCACAGTGTAGGGCTAAGATTATATTCATTTTCTCGATTAATCCATTAGTTGTTTGGTCTATAAAATGGTGAAAAATGTTTCCCAAAGCCCAAGAAGACGTCCACAAATGTCTTGTTTTGACCACAACCCAACGTTATTTAGTTTGCTATCAAAGAGTAGCAAGGAAACCAAAAAATATTCACATTTGAGAAGCTGGAATCAGATAATTTTGACTTTTTATCCTTAGAAAATGATTATTTTAATAGTTGACAACTAATCAGTTAATTGACTAATCATTGCCATCTAGTACAGTGTATGTACTTAACTACAAACTAAAGCTTACTTTATTGTCTGCAATGTGGGAAATTGTTTTTGGCTTCACCGCACAGCATAAAAAGACATTTAATGAGCAACAAACAGTATTTAAAAATAATTAAATGCAGTTAGTGCTCAAACCAGAGTTGTAACTACCTTTGAGCACACAGAAGTCATGGCCTCTGATTTATTTACCTCCTGGGAATTTGGGGTTTAACTAACCTGTGGGGAGTTTACAATAAAAATCTTACTAATTTACAAAGCTGGTTCTGTTATTTTCACCTAGTGTTTTTCCACCAGTATTCTGGATTTAGCCAAAAGAGTTTTATTCCAGGTTGAGGGGCCTTTTAAAACCAGATCTGCAATTTCTTAATAATTTCCTATAAGAATGTAATCAGGTAGCCTACTAATATCTAGGGGTGAATCTCATGTTCTGATTCCGATTCAAAGAGCGAAGGTGCGATCAAAACGATTATCGATGCATCTTGAGGCATCAAAAGTTTTGATTATTTTTGCCTTACAGATGCACTGTAGCTACATAATTCATGAGGGTACAGTGTATGTACTTTATTACATACGCTTACTTTATTGTCTTCAGTGTGGGACATTGTTTTTGGCTTCACCACACCGTATAAAAATACATTTAATGAGCAACAAACATTATTTACAAATAGATAAATGCAGTTAGTGCTCAAACCAGAGCTGCGGCCACCATTGAAGACACTGAGGTCACATCCACTGATTTATTTTTCTCATGGGAATTTGGGGTTGAAATAACCTGTGGGGGGTTTACAGTTAAATTTTTTCTCATGTATAAAGCCGATTCTGTTTCCACCAGTTTTGTGGATTTAGCCAAAATAGTTTTAATCCTGGCTGAGTGGCCTTTAGTGAAGCATTAAGTGAAATAAAAAAGTAAGACTTTATGGAATTAATTAGTAATTTCCTAAAGAACTGTATAATCAGGTAGCCTACTAATATCTAGGAGTGTGGATCTCGTGTTTTGATCCCGATTCAGATGGCGAAGATGTGATCAAAATGATCACAACGATGTGATCAGTGCATCTTGAGGCATCAAAAGTTTTGATTTCCGCAGCCTACATGATGTTTTCTCACTGTGTAACTTTCTAAGTAAAACATTGTATTTGTAACGATCCATCCATCAATCGTCAACCACTTATCCTGCGTACAGGGTCACAGGGGCTGGAGCCAATCCCAGCTTACATCGAGCGAAAGGCGGGGTACACCCTGGACAGGTCGCCAGTCTATCGCAGGGGTATTTGTAACGATCCATAATTTAAATGAACATATAAATTTACTTCCATTATCTTTTTAGTTTAATTAGACAACTTAAATTAGGGTTGGAAATGCAGACTATATATATTTTTAAATTGGTTTTTGAAAAATGTTGGCATATTGTCTGTATCCATCTTAAGACTCTGACCTGTTCATAATTCCTGATCCGTAACTTGTGCTTGTTTATAAAGGCATGCATGGACTCACATGTGATGGAAGGAGTGTGTCGCGTATAGGCAGCGGTGAACACTCTCACAGTCTGAGTCTGCAGTGGGAGGCTGCCTGAACGGCTACCAGTGTGTTATTGTCCAGTTCCCTTAATTGGCACATTAGGGTGATGCTGTCCTAAATAAAATTTTTGTTCTTAGTGTATCACGGTTGATTTTTCAATTCAATTCAATTTTATTTATATAGCGCCAAATCACAACAACAGTTATCTCATTCTTTGCATAAAAGAGCAGGTCTAGACCGTACTAGTGTTGTAGTACTCCAGACCAGTCTTGGTCTCGAGACCGGCCTTAAGACCACTTTTTGATGGTTTTGGTCTCGTCTCAGACTCAACCCGCATTTGTCCTCGGTCTTGTCTCGGTCTCAGACATTGAGGACTCGGGATTTTATTTCAAGACCATAATTTTGGGAATATCAATAAATTGCTTTTGCATTGTCTGATTTATTTGTTAGCATCCTGACTTTGGTTGGATGTAAAACGTATTGCTTCAAATGCAACTAATAACCCTAATTAAAAATGTGTTGTTACTGTTAATTATCCTCTCCGCGATGGTAAGCATGGAAAAGGAGTGTTGAATAAAGATGCTTATGTTCATTTCAGCTCTTGTATGTGGGTGTTTTAATGGGAATGTGGATCTTTCAGATCAATTTGAGGCCTACCTATGATCTCGTTCCACATTTTATTGTGTGTCATTTAATGTGGGGAACTGGTCTTTGTCTTGACTTGGTCTTGGTTGGGTGGTCTTGACTACAACACTACACCGTACTCATTATTATTACAGAAACCCAACAATTGAATGACTTGAATGTAATGAAAATCTCTGGCTTATTAGCAGCCACCCTGAAAGGCAGTGGTATTTGTCTGTTGTCTCTCTGTGGTTGCCAATAGAGGTTGAATATCCCAATTAATATATAAAATATATTGTTATGTAATGCCCCTTTAAAGGTAATTAATCTGTCTTTTGATTGCAAAGTGGGGACAGAACTCCCCAACAAGCTAAAAATCAGACATGTTCGACATATTTTGGGCTTATAGTTGATAATGTGGTGGCAAACTACACATCCAGCAGATGCAGAACAACTTTTTGACTTCAATAAGAGTCTTATGGCCAATAATAGATTCACTCTTCTTTAGCTCCATTTTGGCCTCCATCAACTCCTGGGGGAAATATCTGTAGCTGCTTGATGCTTCACTTTGTTACTAGGTAGTTGTTAAAGGGTAACTTTGATATTTTTCAACCTGAACTCTATTTTCCCATGTTTTTGTGTCTATGTGACTAATTGGGACATATTTTCATTTAATTGGTCCTGTATTGAGAGAGCACACTGCAGTCGGCACAGCAGCGGAACAAGGCTGCAACATAAACCTTGCAGGCAAATGCGAGTCCTCAAAGAACAGTCGCTATGTCGCTCTCATCAAATACAAATCAAATAAAATCCAGATTCTGTTGACAAAAATAGTAATTTTACCTCCCTGGTCTACCATTGCCTTGGTTGGTTAGTTTGTTTTCTTGCGACACTTTGGTGTTTTTAACTATTTAAAACACCAAAGTCACACAATAAGAACAATAAAGTAACACAATAACACAAACAAAATAACCAACCAAGGCAGCGGTTGACCAGCAACTGTAGTGTTCTGCAAGGTAAATGACTGTTATCACTGATACTTTTTGTCTTGTTTTGAGTCTGCTGGCTTTGAAAAGAGTGATATAGTGACTGTTTAAACAAAAACAATCTTACTCTTTAAGAGAAGGTCTCGCTCTGTAGGGATCGTTTACATAATGTTGTCAGACACTTTTAATAACAATCTGAACCTGTCAGAGGGAAAAACAATCACTTTAGTAGATGTATTTTGACAGGGCGCAATTGCCCGCAAGGATTACGTTGCAGCCCTGTTCCGCTGCTGCCGACTGCAGCGCGTCCCAATTAGACACATACACACAAAAACATGGTTGAAAAATTACCCTTTAACGTAGTTGTTTGGTGGTGATAAGGCTACAGTAGTTTGTTGGAAACAAGGTTGATGAGAATAATGAGACTGAAGCAAAACAGTAAAGTTGTGGAGCTTAAAACCAGCTGAAAAAAAACGCTCTGTAGAGACATTAAACCATTGATCATGAGTATAGAAAGACTGCAGCTGTTTTGATGAAAGTAAGGAAATGTAGCTGTATGAGCTTCTGTTAAGTCTGTTAAGTATCCTCAAACTTCATGGCTGCTCCACATTGTTCTGAATATTGTGATGAAATCACATGTAGGAACCACAGTAGCGTGTGTATGGGCGTGTCTTTACGAGACATTCTGGGAAATACCCTGAGAAGTAATTACATGTGTGTAATATGTTAATTGGTCACTTACATTCCTTTAGAGCTCTTTGTCTTGCTTCAAAGTTCAAGGTTGTGACTCACTCAGTTGGAATAAGGATTCATGACAATTCTGACCGCCGGAGCTGCGGTGTTATTTTTTGTTTTTCTGTTTCAAATTTAATAATTGTTGGTGAGCACCTTGTTAAAGCATGCCTGAAAAACATGATGTTGAATCTATTTTTAAAAACATTTTGGTAACTGCCCAAATTTACTATATGAATGACGGCAGGCTGATTCACAATATGCAGCTCACCCACAATTAATTTTCTGCCACTGTGCTCTCTGTTGGCTTGATTCCCAGACATTTTGGCTGAGATACTTGTCAGTCAAGGACTCCAAAAATACCCATTGTCAAGCTTTAATATCTTCTCGGTGAAACAATAATTTAAAAATCAGCCCATAAATGCACTGGAAACAATGAAATCAGTTATCAATTATTTTCTATAAACTCACTCACACAGTCATGCAGCAAAGACTGAAAGGACAGTGGGAGTGTGAATAAATTCTGCTGCCATTTTGATACAACTGCACCCAGCCAGAAAATTCATGCTGAAAAACATTAATATTTAGTTATTTATATAGCAATTTAAACGAAATAAGAAGCTGGTGAGGGCGGCATGGTGGTGCAGGGGTTAGCACGAAGGTCATGGGTTCGAACGCTGGTCGTCCCAGGCCTTGCTGTGTGGAGTTTGCATGTTCTCCCCGTGTCTGCGGGGGTTCTCTCTGGGTGCTCCAGCCTTCTTCCCACCGTCATGCATGCTATTTACGGTCCTGCGATGGACTGGCGACCTGTCCAGAGTGTACCCCGCCTTTCGTCCGATGTCAGCTGGGACTGGCTCCAGCTCCCCGGGTCGCAGGGGAGCTGTATGTATGCATGATAAGCATTTGACAATGTCTGAGTAGGTGAAGAAGCTTGTGCTACACAGAGAGTATCTGCAGCCACTTTCAAAGGCTGTTTTACTGTTTTGTTTGTGGACATTTTTAGCTGGCTGCTCCTGTGTCACGCTCAGTCGATTAGTTGATTGGCAGGGTCTAGTCTGAGCTCTGACTGCCGCCCTGTGGCACTCCCACCCCATTTTGATGCAGTGCTGTTTGTGGATTTCAGCTCAGCATTCAACACAATCTCCCCCATGAAACTGATCAGCAAACTCAGCACTCTGGGCCAGTCTGCAACTGGATTTTAAACTTTCTCTCACACAGAACCCAGACAGTTTGGACTGGTGGGCACATCTCCTCTACTCTGTACTCAACACGGGAGCCTCCCAGGGCTGTGTGCTCAGCCCATCCTGTTCACGCTGTACACCCACGACTGCATCCCTCAACATGAGAACTCTGAACTCTGTTGTGAAGATTGCGGACGACACCACCATCATCGGCTGGATTTTAAAAAACAATAAAACTTCAATCGTCACTCTTGCAGAGTGGTGCTCAGAGAACAACCTACTGCTCAACATCAGCAAAACCAAGGAGCTGATTGTTGATTTTTGGAAGAAGGAGACAAAGACACACACTCTTGCCTACATCAGTGGAGCTGGGGAGGAGAAATTAGAAGAGAGATGCACAATAAATTATATATATATCATTATATCAATAGCAAACACTGTATGAACAATCAACAAGTGAAGCTGAGCTTTACATTACAAACAAAGTTAGAGTAAAGACTGGCTGGATAAATAGTTGTCGAGTAATAAAGTACAAATAAAACAATTTTGGTAATTCATTAATCGTAACTTTTTGAGTAAAATGCCCCTACTTTCCTACTTTTTGAAGGTTTGCTGCTTTTCTTTGCGTTTAGTGACATGAAACTGAATATGTTTGGGCATTGGATGTTTTTTTTGTACACAACAAGCAATCTGATGGCATCGAATTTGGTTCTGGATAATTGTGAAACTATTTTATTATTGACTAAACAATGATTTTATTAATCAAGAAAAAGTACTGTATGTTCCCAATCAAATGCCATTTATAGTTTGACAATATTTACAGTGTATAGTTACAGGGAACGTAGCATCACGTTTACACAAAGGTAAGTAAATACATATGCATAAATATATTTCCTTAAATGTTGTCTCATGACAATTTTGCGATGAATTCTAAAGAGGACTTTGTGTTTTAATTATAGATATTTTTTTTTACCCTTTTTTTACACAGAAAAACAGAGGCGATAACAATACCACGAACTGCAGGATTATGTGCAGCGAGCAGATGAGCAGTTCTGGGAACACATCGGAGAAATGAACACTGATGTTTTTAATGAAATGGATGAGGACACAATTATCTGCTGGGTCTTGGCAGGCGAGTGGAGGCTGCCTTTGTTTTTATTTTTACTGTACATACACTTGATAAAGTATTTTGCTCATTGATTTCTATTGAACGGTGTTTCTCCCTCCTAAAATAAAGGTCTCTTTTTCACAGACCATAACAGCACGGAAAGTCAATTTGGTAACAGTTGCATTAACTGTTTTATCACCACACTGCCAGGTCACAACAGGGCCCCAGAGAAAATGACGTGAAATGGTAAGGTCAGCTGTGTAACGTATCAAGTCGGGACTGTGGGACAGTTGCTGGCACCTCTAGTTGAACAACAGTAAGTATCTACCAGCTGTTCATACTAATTATTCACTTACAAAACACAAATCTTTTTGGCAGTGTAGTGTGAGTTTATCTTTGACAAAGAAGATGCCGGTGAACCACCAACTTTAAGACCAAGACCCAGGGTTAGTCATTCGTTCATTTCTTTGAAGTAAACGGTAACAAAGCCTTTGAAATAATTTTCAGAGACAGAGAAAGGACATCATTATTGTTAAGGTACAAGCAAATGAAAGCTACTCCTTGGTCAGTGGTGGAAAGTTACAAGTACACTTACTCAAGAACTTAAAGGCAGAGTGAGTGATTATGCAGGATTGTTGATACTTAAGTGCCAAACAAATCTCATTACTCCCTCAGATGCTCCGCCCTCCCCAAATTTCAAATCTGAGGTTTCTCCAGTTTGCCTGGTCATATAACTTGTTTCTGTTTTACTCTTCAGACCTTTTCCCTCTTTGGCTGTTTCTTCACAGTGCCTGAAGTCCAGCATGTTCGAATGTGCCGGTGTATAGAACTCTCTCTCTCATCACTCTTGTGCACGAGCACTAACGCCCCCTGTTGCTGATTGTTGGAACAACATTGTGTGGCAAGGTCCACACCACTTTCTTTATTTGTTTAACATTTACAGAACCAGGGTATATTGGATAACAATCACTTACTATCCCTTTGAGTACAATTCTGAGTACTGTGGTGTATTTTACTTTAGTGTTGTAAATTACATACAAGATTTTAAAAATAATAATGAGCATTTAAAATACAATTTATTATTGTACAGTAAAATAAAGCCACCCAACAGTGTAAATATTATTCAAAGTAGCTCTTCTGCAGCTAGCTACAACATTTAAATATTATATATAATAATAATAAAACAAAGGCAGCCCACTTTGGCTGCATGATGAGTACTTTTACTTTTAGACTTTAAGTAGGCCTACATGCATTTTCATGTGTAATTTGACTGGTAGATGGTGTTTAGAAGTCTTGCAGTAACAGTTCTTAGAAATGTGGCTGGGGTTTTGCCCAACTGGATAAGAGATTTCAAAGAAGAATTCAAGGGAATTGAGTGTTTGTGATAAGGAGTGTAAATCCACGTGTAAAACATTAACTCACGTGAGTGAAGCAACAACAAAACACGACTAAGCCGATAACTTTTATGTCCTTAAGTTGAGGATTGGCAACAAGATAGCATACACTTCAATTACAATGTATTAAACAAGGATGGTTTAATTACTTTATATGTTAATGAAAGATTAGATTACACCACTTGAGAACTGTAATAATGTTTTGTGACTACAAGTCAAACCTTTAATAGCAGTAGCTGGTGCCATCCAGCTTTTTTGTGTAAGTACAACTCACCTACTTAGTTGTGTTAACATACTGTGGCAATATCAATGACCTACTTTAGTATCTAGCTATACTAACATAAAATATCACAATTACAAGACAAATGCAGCCTTTTTGGGGTTTTTACCACCTGAACAAATTAAACAAGAAAAGAACATTATATTTTCCAGCTTTAATCTTGGAAATTACAGATGTTTGGATGTACTGACAAATGCTGTGGCGCCGTCAGTAAGAGCACAACTGTTAGATGCAATTAGACATGTGGCTTCTTCTTTGCTGACATGCTCTGTAGTTCATAGCTGGACAATGTCTTTTAGGGCTGTCATTTGAAGAGTTTGAACTTGCGCAGCAGCGGCTGGACAGTCTCTTTTGGACATGGCTTCAGAGCCAAGCAGGTGGGGATGTTCTCTGGTTGTTCTATCCAAAGCTTGTGGGCCACACCAGCCTGTGTTAGATTCTCTGATAGACTGGACAGGGCGGTCTCGTCTGGAGCCTGGAGGAAAATTAAATACGCACAAGTACAGTCAACTAGACTTTTAAAAATCATTTAACACATTTAAGACTTCACCAAAGATTGTCATTATTTCACATTTCACTCCGGTGCTCCAGAAGAGAATTTTTTTTGCTGTTTCCGTCTAAACCACATGTAGCAGTGAAATTAAAACCTCTAAATGCATCATGTATTTATACAAATTTTCTGAATTAAGTAATTATTGAATTTCATCATAGTAAAATGTCATTTGACTCAGCTCTAATGAAGAGCTGGTTTCATCTTATAACCTTAACCATTATCATTTAAAATATTATAATTATATCAACCCTTAATATGATTTCCATCTCAAGGTTAAAATATGTTATAATTTAGTTGCTCAAAGATATCTGTATCACTACGTCTAACCCTAAATATTGTATGGAGAAATACCAAACTCCATTCGAAATTTCGTGATTTAGATTGATTTGCTTATCAGCACATATTTATACCAGCTGGAAATCCTTTCATGGACTTATATCTTTAAAGAGTGACGGGGTGAAATTCGGCACTCAGCTTACACTCCTGACAGAACTTTTACATTATGAAATCCAGGACTTTTTAAAATCGCTTCACCTTTAATAGCGAACTTAGCCAAAACCAATGGTGGCTCGTGCAAAGCATAATTGAGTTTAAAGGAATTTAGCGTGGCCGAATAATTCAACAAACCCGAATAGCTTTTAATTTGTGATTACCTAAATTGTCATAAACGATTTCACCCCTGTACATTTGTTGACAAACCGGGCGGCGCTAAAGTGACGAATATTTGAATGGAGTCTGGCGTGACATGCCGAGCTTACCCCAAGCACCACTTTATGCATTGAGTCCAGCTCTGCCAAGTACTGCTGTGTGTCCGGGTCTCCGTAGTGAAGGTGAATGGCGGCGGTGGCAGCATGACAGGCCTGAGTTATAACGGCTCCCAGTGGCCAGGACAGCTTGTGGACCAGATCCGACCGAACAACCACATACTGGACCAACCGGCTGGGAGACCCGGCTCCTGTGGCTGCCATTTTCAGCCAATACAGGAACGTGTGTTTATTTTCCGGTTCAGCCGCTGTGTGGTTTATCATGAAAGGATATTACGTTACTGCCCTCTGCCGGTTACTTTTAACTCAAACCTTCATGGTAAAACCAGTTTGACTACATGTTGTACCAGCAGAGGAACAAGCTCTTCTCTTAATTGCAAACAATAGATCCAGTAGGCCTATATGTAAATATACACGTGTGTAGTATGGATTTATCAACCCATTATCTCCTTCCAAAATAGTTTCCTAAACACAATTAGGACATATAACCATTTTACATTTTAAAATGTCTTTGTAGTTTAAACAGCTGGTATAGCTAATTACATTTACATTTTTTATATTATTAAGACCCAGTTTTACATTATTATTTTTTTACATTTACCTGACGATTATCCAAAGTGACTTAGAATCGCTATACATGTCAGAGGTCGCACGCCTCTGGAGCATCGTTGGGTTAAGTGTCTTGCTTAGGGACACAATGGTGAATGGGTCACAGGGGGAATTGAACCCTGGTCTCTCATACCAAAGGCATGTGTCTTATCCATTGTTGTCTCACTAGCCTTTTCTTCTCTTCATCATCTTCTATGCTTCTTGTCTGGCTTTTTGGCAAACTAGACACCTGTTGGCATGTTGGCGTCTCACAATTACTTGCATTCTTTTCAACTGCTGGCTCAGTATTTTTCATTGTGACAACACACCTGTATATATTTTATACATTAAAAGTGTTTGTTCCTTCACCATCTCACCTTCTGTATAGCTAATTATTTTTGTTGTGCTGTCTTGATCAAACAGGCTCAATCCACGTTTAAAACCTTTATACCTTTGTTAGTACACGTGGGTGTCAATAAGTTCCTTTTATACAGACTTTTTAGTCAAACTTGTGGTAATGGCAGTAACAGTCACCACCTCAAATGCTTTATTACAACACTGGGAGAAACCCTTTCACTGCAATCTGCCTGGGCAAAGATTTACTTACTAAGATAATTCAGATAAAGTTGTTCAGTGTGCTGTGTGTATTGTAATATTATATTCTATTGACAGTAATGAAAGCCCTCCAGGCTGAGGATGTATAGAAGTTTATTAATGACAAAACTAGTGAGAGCTAGTTTTTATCAGTCTGTCAGTAAGATTGATAAGTAGATTTGCATGTGCAAAATACGTTTTGACAGTGTGCAGAGTCAAAATTGTAGACCTTAAGATATATTATGCCAAGATCTCCTCAGTGTTTCATCAACATTTTGTCCTGTCCTGATGAAACCAGTTTGATAAGCACTCACTCACAACTTAAAACAAATTGTGGCCGCACATCAAACATTTTAAACTTGTTCTGCATCAAATTTGCAGTTAAAACTCAAATTGTTGTAGCTCAATAATGTTGTTGTTATTGAATTTCTATAATCTTGCGTCTCTTAAAATACTTTGCCTTTTAAATGAAATGTAAACCACCGATTCACTTCAAATAAATAACAAACAAACACAAGTAAATGTCACAATAATTATTTATTAAGCATACACATTATAATATAAATATAAAATATGCTATTTTTGTTTTTAAAATTGGTGAGACATCATTATATCTGTGTTGAGACAGACAACCATACAAACAGGTTTTAATATTCTACCAAAATCGGCTGAAACTTCTATGCAGCTGTAACAAACTTGCCATGATGGTGTCATCCTAAAATAAGAGCCTGTATTCATGGAGCATGTCAGAGAAGTGTAACTGATCTAGGATCAGGTCCATGTAAATGTCACCATAAATGAGGAGGCAAGCTGGTCTTAGATCAGCACCCCTAGTCTAAGATGCTGTATGCAGTGGGCCCACGTACAGAG
The DNA here is from genome assembly GCF_021292245.1 of Micropterus dolomieu. NCBI lineage: Eukaryota > Metazoa > Chordata > Actinopteri > Centrarchiformes > Centrarchidae > Micropterus > Micropterus dolomieu. The sequence goes on along the minus strand of NC_060159.1, from coordinate 23,380,742 downwards.
AGAGCACAATAACCTACCGTATATTTCTTTATATATATATATTTCTTACTGTAGTCCAACAATGGCAATTAGCAGCATGATAATGCACCACTCAGTTTTTTTTCTAGTTCCAAGAAACTGCAACATAAGTAAGGAAATAAAGAAATAAAATAAACATCAAACATACTGATGATCATTGTCACTGTACTAAGAGAGAAACTCATCCACAGTGAAACAATCAAGAGATAAACAATCAAATCAGATCAGAGTGATGACATTTGATGGTCAGGATTTGGGTTCAATTCAGCTTCACCTCAGTCAACAACAAGAAGTGGAAAATCATTACATTTTTACGAAAAGTTAAAATGAACGACATCGAGTTCTGTGCGTTTATTATCGACAGACCCATGAGATTTTATTCTCAGACCTTAAATTACAATTTCAGCTGACTGAATCTGAAGTGAATTGATCCCCAAACCATATCAATGACAATAAAGAACAAAGAGTTTGAACATTTTTTCTCTTTTTTTCTGCAATTTTTCTTAGTTATTTTTTTTGTTAGTTCAAGTTTGGTTGACATGCTGAATTCCTTTGTGTTTGCAGGTTTGTGGTCAATCAAAAGGAAAAGTACTGAGCGAACCACTCCTGGCGCTGGGCGTCCGGGGAGTCGATGGCGGAGTCCTTTGTTTCAGGAGGGCTTTTGGGACGGGAGCGCAAGAATAAAATTGAAGACAGAAAAGACAAGTCAGGGAAGAAGCCAGAGGTTAATTCATAGTGTTACACATGACTTAACGGTAGGAGCAGTGTCAGGTTATCATTTATCCCCCCGGTGTTTTTTTGTCATTTGCCATTTGAGACATAGTCAGTTGTTGTACTATTACTATTATTACTACAGTCCTTTGCTGGACCTCCTCTATTTCTGTGATAAAAGTGTAATTTTTCCACTTAAACTATTTTTTGCTGTGTTACTTTTACTAATCAAAAGGTTTAAAGGTCTGTGATTGTGTAATCCAATGTTCTCTCCACAAGGGGGCAGCAAAGTCATTGTCAGGATCCAGTGAGCCACAACAGAGCAGAGCAGAGAAACACATCCCATCTCCATACTACATACCAATTATTGTATACACACAGACGGGAGAAAAGTAATTAAAATAGAGAAGAAACATATCAAATGCAGATGCTTCCACGCACCTGGCTCACTGAAATAAATGAGGGAATATCTTGTATTGTTCATCCCTCCAGTTCCACAGAAGAGCGGCATCGATTAATCGATTAGTTGTCAACTATTAAATTAACTGACAACGTTTTATGTAGTGATTATAACTGAGGTTCAGGAACAAGACCACGCCTCTCTCACTAATCCAACCACACCTGTACTTCACTCATTTCATCCTCCTGTGCCTCTCCAATTAAATCACGGTCAGCCAAGGCCTTTCTGTGTTCTCCCCGTGTTTGCGTGGGTTTCCTCCCCGGGCGCTCCGGTTTCCTCCCACCATCAAAGACACGCACGCTAAAATTCACAATTCCGACAAAGTAGTTGTTATTGTTCTACCACATTAACCACAGAGGGATCATAAGCAAGACGCTTATAGAGACGTGCCCCCACCCTGAGTCTCAACCGCCGGGTTCCTAGTCGCTCCGGCCACCACGACCGGGATCAACCCCCTCCATCCCTTCCTCCTCGACCCCTCTGTCCTTTCATCCCTGAGCCTTCTCTCTAACTAAATGTTATACCTTAATTGACGTGGTATTAGTTAGCGAACAATCGATTAATCATTCCGAATAATTTTTCTAAGAAAAAAACATCCGAATTGTCTGATACCAACGACTGAAACGTAAATATTTTCTGGTTTCTTTGCTCCTCTGTGACAGTAAACTGAATATATCTGGGTTTTAGACAAAACATTGTTATTATTTTATTACATTTTATAGACCAAAACGACTAATCGATTAATCTAGAAAATGGTCGACAGATGAATCGATAATGAAAATAATCGTTAGTTGCTGCCCTATGCCACATACTTGGCAAAGAGCGCTGAAGAAGTTCTGAAGGCTCGTGATGGCCCGACTCCTCACTAAGACACTTCATGTTTATCCTTAACTTTGTCACTAATCTGTATATACGGTATGAAAAAATATCCGTATACATGTAGACCTTAAAGTCTGGTCATCATCTACATTAAATTTATTTGCACTAACAAGACTCTGTTTTTAAAGCCTGATATTTTTTTTAATCTGTGCCACTGATCTGCCACCAGGCCACAGCGCTGGGTGACACTGTAGTTTATTTTGACTCAGTCCCACTTACACGTCCAGCTTCCCCAAAAACTCACTAGAACACCAAATGTGGATTAATCCGCTGTTGAAAACAGTTCCCGACAAATGTATTATTTCCTCCTGTTTGAGTAACATTTGTTAAAAACTACAACAACCAGCTGTTTTAGTTAATTACTGAGCATTTAAAAAAATAAAAGTATATATTTTCAGTTGAAACAAATGGTATGGCATGGTAGGGAAGTCGGAAAGCATTCAGAGACGGATTAACTCATATAAAATCACTATTCTGATCCTTCAATGCAATACATTTTTAATTGTTTAAAGTTGTTTAAAGTGTTATTTTGTATGCACGCTGGCTTTTTAAAAAAAAAGGTATACTACATTTTGTCCAGTGGGAACACACTACATACTCAAAAACCTGCCTAGACTTTGAGCTTATTATACGTTTCAGTGTATGGAGTTCAGCGGAGGAAGGCCTTGAGATGTGGTTAAAAGCCCTAAAAGACTTATGTATGAGTTATGATTTCTGTGTGTAGACGTGATACAGTACCTAACTGCACAAACTCTTCCAACCCTCATAAATATTTTTACTGGAAAATGCCATTTCCATGCATCGTTGGTGGTCTCTGTCTGTCTCTGACCGGATGAAGCAGCACGACCTCAGGGGGAAAAAATGTTGTTCCCCAAAGTTTGAACTAATTAGGTTGAGTGTTTGCATCTATCAAAACAAACATCTATTGGAGCTACTTCTGCTTTTTTAATTGGCTACTTCTTAAATAAACAGCCCCATAACCCCGAGGTGATATTTAAATTTTAGGGGGTGATTTTTTGTTGTTGTTTTCTGTGCTTTAGGAAGTCAATTACTTCCCAAAGGACTTCCCTTATATCTGTGCCGCTTGATAAATCATGTTTATATTATATATACATGTTCACAACTCAGACCTAATAGATTCTGTTTTAAGTCCATACAATAATATTTGTAATACATACAGTAATTTGCATACAACGTCCCCCTATTAAACAAACACTATAGTGCACTTTAACGCTTTTTACTTATTATAAAATAGCAATAGTGAAACCTTTCTCCATGATCAGTTATGACATATTCCTCTGTCTGTCAATGCAATCAACTTCACATTGTCATAGACAAATGGAAGTCTGAGCAAGATAAGATGCTTCATGATAAGATTGTTCATATCTAAATGCTGAAATCAGTCATTTTTATCCTATTTCAACATTACATATGAGAACATATTTAAAGTTTAGAAAGTATCAAGGTGTCTAAAGTATAAAAAAAAAAACACATTCACATTAGCAGGTCCATGGAGAATTACCTGTGTATGGCCATTAAGTTAAAATAAAGTATTTTCAACTAATCATTATTTTTGGATATCAGCTTATGTACCGAAACATAAGAGAGGGGAGGGGAATGAAGAAGCGAGAGATGAAGGAAGGAGGGAATCAGAGGAAAGGAAGTAACGATGTGACTCCTCTTTACAGCATGAGAGGAAAGTGCACAACCTCGGGGCCAGCTATCCTAAATCCTACAGGTCTGTCTCTTACACTGTGGTCATCGGGCATCTGGCCCAACAGACCCTTCAGGATCAGTAAAGGAACAACATGTTTTTTTACATTGTTCTACTGGTTACCTAAGTAAGTTATTTTGTGTTATCTTTTGTGTACATTTGACCAATCCTGTAAAACAGCTGGTGCATTTTTGCTATGTTATCTGCAATGACAACATTAAAGTCCAACTGAAGTTGAATTTTTTTTATATCTGCTCTGTAAATCACGTGTTCTCGTTTAAGAGAAAAGTCAGAAACCAAAAGGGAGAAATTTTGTCCTTTAGTTTCATGATGGTTTCACTTTGATTTGCATTCTTTCAATGGAATACTGGTCTGATATCCGTCTATGTGGATGGAGACCGTATCTTGATACAGCCAACTACATCATGCATAAAGTATGGCTGGGCAATTAAACAATAATGATAATTATTTTAATATATAATTTTCCAATAACAATATAATTAATTTTCAATATATCGTCAATTAATATTTGGTTTAATTCATTTGAATCAGGGACAAATTAACACTTAATTTTTCTATTAAAATATTTATTTTGTTAAGCAAAAGGGGCTGAAAAAAGACTTACTGATCAAATTTGTTGAAAAAGATTTTATCATAATAGTTTTGAATGATCCACTGTTTGGCATCAAGTGTCACATTCTGACCATAAAGAAAAGTTTAACCAATTTCTTCAATTTTTACTCAGGAGCAAAAATCAGCCTTAAAACTTGAAAGAAATAATGATTTGACATTGATCGTGATAATTATCGATATCGAATGATATTAAATGTTTTCATCGTGATAACATTTTTGGCCATATTGCCCAGCCTTAGCTTAAAGCAGTAACGACTTCAAGCGTAGGCAGAGCAGACACTCACGCTGCGTCAGACAGAAGCCTGCTACACAACGACACATAAGCCACCAACTCTGAACAACAACCACATTAGCTTTCCTGCTAAAGTCTCCTTCTTACAAACTCACATCTTGATCTGCAACTTAACTTCTTGAACAAGCAACCAAACAAACACTGACCGGGGAAAAGTGCCTTAGTCTAGATAACCACTTTGCTGCAGCACATTTAACATCATGCACATCATGTACTTGCAAATGTCACTTCGGTCTGCTTAGGTGCTTTGTGGTCCTTACTCCTGAACACCACTGACGACACGTCCATGACATGTCGACTACAGCACATGTTTGTTTACTCTCATTCCCTACGATGTAACACAGCTGCTGTCAATTAAATCAATCAATCACAGTACATTATTTTTGACTAAATATGTGATTTCAGTAGGACTTTAAAGCTGCAACTAGTTCTCATTTCCTGGTTGTTACTTCTATTGGAGGCCCATCGCTGACACACAGTGCACAGTATACTAGTGTTTACATGGTGCACCAAACAAACCGTACAGGTGATAATAATAGTAGCACAAATGACAAGGAGGATGATTGAGTGTTACTTTAAAGCTACACATTTGTTTTAGGTGTTAGTAAATAATGGAAATGTTTTCTTACAGTTGTATTCACCCTGTAGTCTGTAGGGACCATGTTTGTATAAGTCCCATACACAGGGGCACAGTGCTTAAACTTTTATTGACCTTTGTCCCTACTCATCTGTTGCATTACCTTTACTTGCGTACCCTTACATTACTGTTGATATTTTAAACATTTAAACAACCTATATTTTCTCTCTCCGCTGCACATGTAGCTGCAATCATGTTCTCATTAGTCCTAACAGATCAAGTGGTAACGTTATAATCTGTATTTTGATATTTTTTCCATGCAAAAATTTAAAACATCTACCTGGATTTATGCACATTAAGTTAGCGTGTAATTTACATTCTCATGTTATTCATCATTGCTTAAACAAACAAACAAAAAACAGTAAGAGGAGAAAATCTTTAAATGTACTAGAGATTTAGTAGTTGGTAGTAGTTGGTGTCCAGCATCCTTTCTGGTTGGTTCAAGTTTGAGATTTACAGTCTATGAAAAACTCTGCTTGCTGTTGTTTGGCTCACTGTTTAATATTGAGTAATAAATGAAATATTCCCATTCGGATTTATGTTAAAAGCCCACTTAGGTGAGCTTTGTTGCCTAATAAAAGTCTCTTCAAACTATAAATGCTATAATGACCCAGTGATTTTAAAGAGGTCAGATTTACAAATTTCTGCTCACTGCAGCTTTCGGGGAAAGGGTTACTGTCGGGGCAGAGGGATCAGTCTAACTACAAATGTTTGTCAAGAACAAAGAGTGTGCAGAGAGAGGAGGGATGAATCATTTAATGAAGTCGGAAAACATTTCAAAGCAGATCTATAATATCTGACCTCATACTGTCATTGCTTGGCTCTGTTGTGAGTGTCTTTGTGTGCACTGCTGGTGCTCCTGCCTTCCCACCAATCGAAATGAGGCGTACTAATGTGTGTTTTTGTTTCACCAGAAAACCAGGATCCCCTTTAAGAAAATGTGGGTGCCATAATAACAGGTTTGTCACAAGCTTTTTGCAAAGCAGCCACATTTCTAATAGCAAATAGCAGCAAAACATGCAGCAAGATACAGCAGATAAACAACCAAAACATGCTCACACACACACACACACACACACACACACAGTTACACACACCCACACATGCTATAAATCAAATCCTAAAAACACACTTCTCGGCATGCAATTAACAAACTGCGTGTATTCATGTGAGAAACATGTTACATAATTTATCATCACATCAGTTCACACCACAGCGACCAATCACATTTAGAAACAAGAGAAGCATTTATTAAAAAGTAGAGTCGAGAAGTAAAACTGCTTTTGAAATAAGACACCACCACACACAGAGGGGACAGTCCATGATAGCAAAAGACCATATCTACTTCATTATAAATTCATATAACAAAATAGTTTGTTTCACTTTGTACAAAAATAGTCAACCCCCATTTCGAGTTGAGGAGAAAAAGTGCAGCATGCTAAAATTCAGATGAAGATGAGGATGACGAATCACAAAATGACACAATGCACAACAAAGAGCAACAAGTAACAAGTATTAACAGCAAGTTGTATAACTTCCTGAACAGAAAAGGGAAACCTGTCAACGTGCACACTGTTAACATGTTCAGACTGACGGACATATAGAAAGGAAGAAATAAATAAAAACATGCTCCTTTTGCATCCAACGCCATTCTTTAAAGCTTCGGTCACATAAAGTACTCTTGTGTTAATGTTCTAGTTCTAATGTTAATTTCTAAATATCCATCTATTATATTAAAAGACTGTGGCGCTGTTGATGTCTCTTAGTTCAAATGTGCTGCAGGAAAATGCAGCCATGTCCTTTAATCTTCAATGAGGATCAGTCATTGTGAGATATAAACCTCAGGGCCTTTATGGTGCCTGACATCATCTACCTGTCTGTTTTCATTGCAATTGTCCAACCATAGTTTAACAGTAATTAGTGTAAGTACGTAATCCTACATATTGAAGTAGTTTGGATGGAGTTGATTTTTACCCTTTAAAAACCAAAAAGAACAAAAGTGTAAAGAATGCATTAAATAGTGTCTGCTCTACTGTAAGCTGCTAGCTTACTACCTACAGCAGTATCCTAGCATTACCTCTAAGGCCAGTGCTTTGCACTCTACATTATTTTGTGGTTAAATTTTTTTAAAAACTGTTCACAACTAGCACAACCACTCTGTAGTTAGTAAGTAAGTAAGTAAGTAAAGTTTATTTATATAGCACCTTTCACAGATAAAATTGCAAAGTGCTTCACTTTAGTAATGGTATTTCCAGTATATCCAGTAGCCCTGGATGCTACTATACAAGGGTTTAGGCTAACATTAGTCTTAATCTGAGATAGTGATACGTGTGTCAAACATATCGGTTAGTCCTAATTCTAAAAGCCTTTTCTCTTTTAAGTTAAAAGTGAAACATACTGTCTGAAAATATGAACACTAATGCATAAATCTAGCTTTTGTAGCGTCCAATACGCGCTTGCAAAAAGATAAGTGAACGGTGAGTGAGCCGTTGGTTGCAATTCGCCACCGTCACCACTGGATGCCACTAAAACTTACACACTGAGCCCTTTACAGGTTATGTTTTAAAACGAGTCAGTTGGAAACACTATAGTCAGCCAGAGACGTTGTTTTTAACCAACTCATGGAGCAAATGTTGGCTTAGAAAGCTAGCTGATAAATAGCAACAGTTGCCATTCAAGCCAGCAAAATCAAATCCTTTTGAATCAATCAAAATTTACTAAGGATCTTGAGTGGTAAATTTGCCGTCGTTATTTTAAACTGCATATGTAATGTGCAAGCACAAAAAGCTTGACAGGCGTAACTAAGGGAGGTGGGGTTAAGCAAAACCTCAATTAAAACACATCAGAGCGCTTGCAAGATTTTATTTTACACTCCGCAGCTCGTGATGACATGGTTGCATGCTCCTTATGGTTTATGAAAGGGCCAGACTCGGCAGGAAGGGATGAAAATGTAAAACACCAGTAACTGTCCCACTGAGAAGTTTCTTTTCAAAGCCAGAAACAACAGAGACCTCTGGTGGGGTATTTTTTTAATTTTTATTTTGAGGCCTTTGTGAGAGAACACACAGCCTAAAATACAGTTTCTACATTCAAGTTTTGACTATGAGTCAAATTGGTAAAAGTGTTTTACCCAGCAGGATTTTCCAATTAAACCGAGGTCTGTGATTGAATGATTGATGCGTGGATTGACCAGCTGCTGCCCGTCGGGGCTGAAAAGGTCTCACCTCATGAATTTCTTGGGTTCGGTGGGAGGGGTCGGCGGGGGAAGAGGTTTGTTGGAGTTGAGTTCAAGGTGGTGGAGGGGGGAGTTGGGGATGGGCTCTAGGCGACTGGGCTGGGCTGGGGGTGGAGGTGGGGGCTGGGGGGGTTGCCCACTCCCTGAACCTGCCACGCCCACGCCCATACCTGCTGCCTCCATAGCCCTGACATTAGGAGAGCTGCTGAATCTGCTGGCTGCAGTTTTCTCATTCTTTCTCTTTTGCTACACAGAAAAAAAAAAAGAAAAGGAGGGGCATGGGGGTCAAAAAAGGAGCAAAATGGAAGACAAAAAAAATAATAAAAGATAAGAAGAAATGGAGGAAAAAAGGAGTACAGGGGTCTAGAGTTCGTAACAGTACATCCAGTACGAGACAGGAAGAGAGCAGCGTGCTAACTTATATTTAAAAGTTGATCGAAGCAGAGTGAATGGATCGATCTCAGGACTGGCATCACGCAGTCTTAAAGCAGCAGTAGCTCTGGGCAAAATGAAAGTTCAGATGAGGAGAGATGTGTCAGAGCAGAAAACATCTCACACTAACAAATGGCTTGGAAAGCAAAGGAGAGCTGGAGGAAAAGTCAGGAAGAACAATCGAATTGGGAGGAAGAATCACTTGCATATTTTACACGTACAAAACACATGATAAACGAAAACCAGCACACGATGAACACACAACACATATACAAATATGTGGAAAAAACACATGTAACAGCAAGGACAAAAATACTGGAAGTTATAGAACCAGAGAGATGGTGTCAACAGTTATATATACTGATCATGCAATGGGGACCATTCAACTCAGACATACTGTGAGAAATGAAATATCATGTTTTCCAGGAGCACTGGGAGCTTTAAAGGCCCTGAAAACATATTTTCTCAAACAGCCTCTTATTATGAGCACACAATTTCATGCCAAAGTTAGAAGAGTTTTGGTCATTTAACCTGCTAACGTAAAAGATTTTCTGTACTCCTTGTTTTTTGTGCTCTCCTCATGAAGTAGGTATGAAGGCATGAAGTAGGCAGGGCTAAATTGGAAAAATGTGACGTGACGTCCTTCCATGCACCAATCAGGATTTAGCCTCATAGCCTGACGACAGTTGTGGGGGTATTTTGCCAAGCCAATGTCAATCATTATTAAGTTTTTGAGTGTTAAAGAGAAGTTTCTGAAGTTTAACTTTTTGCTTATTTAATCATAAATATTTCATGTTTAAGTTATAACTTACAGGTTTTCAGGGCTTTTAAGGCATGTCAAATAAATGCGATGACACACTTTAACTCAACTAACTTACAAAAGCAGTAGTATCCCTTTAGATTTTAGATTAAATGCCATAATTTCCTCATATTTTGTTATTAAAAAATATATGAATGAATCCAGTTGCGATGAAAGTTGCTGATTTTATATGGTTGGTGGACTTGAGACTGTGGTCCTTACAATGTATCAGTGCTGCCTATTTCTATAGTGTAGGGTTTTTTTCTAATCAAATTTGAAGGCCATTTCACTTCAACAAACTTAAACTTAAAAATTATTAAAGTAAATGAGAATTTAGTGTTACATTTTGGCGGTGCATTGAATTTTAGATACCTTGACACCTTCATTCAATTGCTGTAAACAAGCAAGACCTTGGTAGGTACAACTGTTCATACCAGCGTTGCTGTAATTTAACAAATTAAAAAACACCAAATTTCCCTTTAATTTTGATGTTTCCTGTCCTCTTTCACTGTCCTTTGTGGCAATGTTTGTAGTAAAAAGAATCAAATTGTTAAAATAGTTTTCCATCGCCCTTTTACAATCTGCCATTGTCGTAAAGCTTATACAGTTTTTACTGGAACATCACACGCTGTCTTTTGCTGTAAAACAACTTCCCTTTGTGTTGTTGTGGCATTAAACAGCAGCAGACGTCCTGCTCAGTTCAACCTTGAAACACTCTAGTTTTCTCTCATCTGTTAACAGCGATTAGAGTAATTTTTGAAAATGACTGTGGTAATGATTCATGGTTGTTACAATGCAATAGTACCTTTTTTTAAAACTTCAGTACTGATTGTTCTTCTGATTGATCAGCACCGACGGATATGAAATGAGATGGAGTGGATATCATCTTTGCTATGTAGTAAAATAAAGCGACAGGCTTTTCAGAGTGCCCCTGTGTGTGGTGTGTTACAGGATATTCGGCCCTACCTTAATGAGCGGGTTGATAACTCCTACGTTAGGACTGGCGTTGAACACTTTGTTAAAGTTGGTCTCCCTGTTGACAAGTTCCAGTTGGTAGAACTTCTTATCGTCCTGGAGGAGGAAACTGTGTTAGCTGACAGCCAGAAAGGTTGCAGAAGGGGACTGTAAAAAAGACTGAAAATCACACATTTAATGAGTTCTGTCTGCTGACGTTGTTTAAGAGGCACACACACTTGACACTGCAGTTTCATGCCTAACAATTTTAAATGTCCTCTAGCTCTCCTTCATTTCTGGATTTGGGACCTGCGAGTTACCTTTGAAGCGCTCTATTGTCAGCGCTTTCCCTCAAAATGACTGCAGTGTGTGGATCTCAGACACAAGCCCATGACTCAGAAACCTCAATGGCAGCAAGCACTACACTGTGACAAATTGTAAGCTGATTTATGAAGTCACCTTTATGTGATTAGTGCAGTGGAACCGCAGTAGCTTTGTGTTATTGCCAACTATGCCCCAGACAAACCCAATGAAAACAGTGTATTGTATGTATGTATGACTTTATCCTTTGGATAAGAAAAAAACAATTCAGGCAGACAAGCTACTAGGTCGTTGGAAACAGATGCATTGTAGTAATTATTGATCTCTATTTAATTAGCTGTTGTAAAATTGCTTAGTCATTACAGGTTTTGGCCTTGAGCAGTTCTCATCCTGTCTTTCAGGCAGGCTGATTTGGTTAAGGAAACTCCCTTATCAAATGAGGCATGCCTCATGGCTGTATCTTGGGACCTATCTTATTCTCATTAGTATCTTATCTTATCTTTATAATTTACAGAGAATCTCTTTTGAATAGATGACCTTCAAGATTTCACACAGTAATACTGCATGTCCCAAAAATATTGCCAGGAAAAATGGTTTAATGGTTTAATTTGGTCAGTTAACTGTACTCATTCTAGGTCCGTCTGTAAGCTTTAAAGAGAAAGTTTAATATTTTGGGAAACATGCCTACATGCTTACATAACACCATTGTATCTGTGTATTTAGTATGGAGCCAAAGCCAGGAGGTGATAAGCCTAGCTTAGCATTAAGACTGGAAGTGGGAAGGAAAAAGCTACCAACACCACTATGATGCTCACAAATTAACATCTTGTATCTCATGTCTTTTACTCCTTGCCCAAGCAGGAGGGTGCAGCGACTTACTGGTGTCTCTGCAGGTTGCTGACTGGCAACCTCACAGTGATGGCAAGAGTCCAGGAAGTTACTGCACATGCCTGATTTAGATGTGTTGGTAGGAAACTTTAGAGAGACTCTGGTACTCTGCTTCCCACTGCCTCCAGTCTTTATGCTAAGCTAAATGAATCACCTACTGGCCCTAGATCCATACTAAGTACACAGGGACGAGAGTGGTATCAATCTTCTCATCTAAATGTTTGTAAGGAAGCGAAAAAATACTGTATATTTCCCAAAATGTTAAACTATTTACATAAAACTTTGCTAGGGGCGGTGGGTCAAAAGACAAATTAAACATCTCATTCATGCTTTTCATAATTTGAGACCAATTCTGAAATAAGGCCATCTATGTCTTTATTGGGTCTGTAAAATAAATCCATGCTCCACATTCCTTGCACTCAGAATATTGTAATTCCCTTTTTCCCCCCAATGAGAGGCACCTGTCATTTCAAAGACATGGGGAACAGTCTCTTATGAAAGCTTCACTTGGGAAATTTTGTGCTACTACATCTGAAATGGAAACAATACACATTAGATTGAATATTTCCTCCTTAATATACTCAAATTACCTCACCATATTACCTACCACCAGTTTCTTGACTAGAGATTCTCTCTCAGACACCATGTCCTTCAGCTCAGCGATGATCTGCAGATCCTCAGGACGACTCTCCCTGTTCCTGAACTTCTCCTCTGTTCCTTCCAGCCTGTAAGATGAGACAAAAAACACAAAAACATAAATATTGTGCACGAGAGATCCACTGAACACCATTCAGGCTTAGACATCTTATGTAAATACAGTAGTAAAGTAATGGAATTAAAACTTCTTCCTGAGGAGAAAGGCTGTGTGATCCAACCAGTTTCATCAGAAGAAAATATGTCAAAATATATGACATACACAAAAAAAAGGCAGTAAGGTGAACTTTTGAGATCATGCACTTGACAGTGTGTGTGTACCAGATGGAACGAGTTATGATTTAAGAGAATTTAATGCATATACTACAGGGAGTATAAAGATGAGGGATTAATAGGCTTTCGTTTTCATTAGCTTTTGATCAATAAAACAATAATTGTCCCTTCCCTTCCCTGCCCTGTCCTCTTCTCATCACAAAAAACATTAAGGGGGATGTACATTCAAATCAAAAACAGAGCTGCGCAGTTCCTCCATAGGTTGATGTTTTTTTCCTGTGAGTTATGAAAACTTTCAAAAATGCAGTAATGGATTTTTGTTATTTTCCAACTGGAATCACCACTTGTGTTAAACCTCTGATTCATTTCATATTCGGTGACATTTTCCCCAATGCAACAAAAGCACTAAAGATCGCAGAGCAGAAAAACATCCAATCTTAAGTGACACTGTTGGATGGAAAATAACTCATTTTTTGAAATTGAAATAATATTCAATACAAAGCCTTTCAAAGCCCCAACAGTAGCATATAATGTAGAGAACTAGTGTACTTTATTGATTTCAGAAATTTGTCTTTTAAAAGCTACACAACATATGATGTGAGTCATCAGTTGCTCACTACTTTATATCATAGCACTGTGTCAGCTGTGAAATTCGATATAGAGAAACGTTGTTAACTGTTAATCGGAGTGTAGTAAATATTACATTGATAATTCAGAGGTGGCTATTTTCAGCTATTGTTGCATGCACTCCTCTTTGTTAAAAGTTACAACATGAAACCCTCTGAGAACAAAAATTAACAAATATCTGAAGCTCAGTGACTTTGAGTAAAACAACAAAATACTGTAATATTAAACATGAACTGAGTTCTGTTACACGTGTATTTTTTTGGGTGTAGAGACGAGGTGTTCTCAGGAAATGTCAGTGGTTCTTTTTGATCAACAAGATTTCTCTGCATAATTAGCTAGGAGCCTATTTCTGGTCTTACCAATACCTGTGATACATACATGTGACAATGAGCTAAACAGCTTTCACTTCCCACACTGCCACAGTGCAACCCACTGAGGGGTATCTTTGTGACATTTATACCACAGTGTGAAGTCACACTTTCTTAAAGGCAGAGTACCAGAGAAACATGTCTTGCTGGTTCTCTCCAAGGACTGTCCGCCGTTGCACAGGAGCAGCCACTGGAGCACTGCTCACTGACACTGATGCATACTGATCTGCAGTTTCATCAGATATACTGTCTGTTGCTGTGCTGGCCCCTTCTGTGCACTTCTGATAGACGATTCATAGAGTTCCTCCTGCGCGCCGAACATTTTCTACAGCTCAAGCATCACAATCTCTTTTGCCGCTCTAGCAGGGTCCGTGTTTGGCAGGAACCGATTGTTTTATAGCAAAGAATCTTAAACATCATATTATCATTATCAACTATTATACACTCCTAAATTATGGGTGCTAATCTTGATGCACAATAATAAGCATTATTTAATTACTTAAAACAGTACTGAGTTGTTGGGTTTTTTTGTGGCCAATTTGGGGCTGAAGAAAATGCTGTAAACACAACGCTGACATTTTATCACCTTATAAAGTTTTAACAAAGTTGTTAGCAAACACTTGTCCATTTACATATCCAGCAGCCACAGAACTAAATTCGTCTGTTTGATATGTCTCTCTCTTCTCTTGCCCTGCCGACTGATTCGGTTTTGATTTTGTTTTTTGTGTGTTTCACACCCATACACTCCACTTACACTGACAGACACTTATCTTGTATATTTTGCTTAATTTACTTATTAAAATATCTAGTATTATTTTCAGACTGTGTGGTTTCCCTCTTTTGTCACTTACTGTTGAGCCAGGTTGCGACACCTTGTGAGGCTGCCTATTTACACATCAAGCAGACACTGAAGCAACAGTATTATTCTTGTTCACCAGTTGCTAACTTTGTATGTCTGCTGTGTTTGGTGCTGGCTAGGCTGTGTGCTGTAGTTTTATCAGAGCTTATTTGCTGAAATTACCCAGAAGCTCACTTTGATGAAAGCACCAACACTAAACCAAAACAGTAACGGATGGCAAGCCTTTTTAACATTTATTCCTTAGAACTTACTAGTCGCTATTTAAAAGCTACTAGTACTTATTTATTAGTTACTAGTAACTATTCCTGTTTTAAATTACTAGTAACAACTAGTTAGAAACTAGTACTTACTTTTTAGTGACTATGGTAGTCACTGTGGTAACTATTCCATTAGTTACTAGTCACTATTTTAAGCTACTCATGAATGTTTGAGTAAAGTTCTTTTTTTTTTTTTGTGAATGGGTTCAGAAAACTTAGTGTCTCTAAGTGATGTGCTTTTCAAGTTTGAATCATATTTTCCTTAAAAGTCACTTTGGCCTAGAATCTCTGTCATCCATTGAGAGCAGGTCACTATTTTTAGTTACTAGTAACTAATAGAATAGTTACTAGTAACAAGTCATTTTACTAGTAATTAAACTAGTAACCAAATACAATTTATTAGTAAGAATACAAATGTTATTAGTATCTTTTGGAATAGTTTCGGGTAACTACTAATGAATAGGTACTAGTATCTAAATAATGGATACTGGTATGTAAATAGTTTCTACTAACTATTCGAATGGTTACTAGTAACTAATGAATAGGTGATATCTGACCTGCAGAGCCCAATACATTTCAATTTCAAAAACTGAAATTAGTTACTAGTAACTAAAATATTGTTACTAGTAACTAAAAAATAAGTAGTAGTTTTAATCAATTGTTACTACTGGAATAGTTACTAGTAGCTAATGGAATTGTTAGTAGTGACTAATTAAGTACTAGTCGCTTTTAAAAAGCGACTAGTACGTTTTAAGGAATAAATGTTAAAATGTCTTGCCATAGTAACGTGGGCTTGAAAACCACAACAATGAGCTGAAAGATGCTTGAACTGCAGAGTTTGTTGATAATTCAGACTAGGTCACTATGAGCAACCTCTTTCACGTTATAAGTAGTCATTTAATACATTGTTAAGATCAGAAAATGTACTAGTGCAGCTTTTAATGTATGGTTTGAGTAAAGTAGTTTTTTTTTCTGAGTGGATTCCCGAAAACTTGTTATTGTCCTTAAAAGTGACTTTGGCCTAGAATCTCTGTAATACATTGAGAGCAGGAAAAACTATCTGAGGCTAACACTTCCAGAAAGACAACTTGTTCTGGAAACACCTCAAATGGAAACAAGACAAGGAGTTTATGGTCGTATCCAAATATTTAGAGTTTCTTTTTCTGCTTGATGCACAACATGTTGTTCCGTGTTATGTATGACTTCTTACTAGCCGGTTGAACTGTTGAGCTGAATTTCCTCTAGGCAGGAGCACACTGAGGCCAAATGTTTAGTGGCCATCTATTTCATGCCTGACTGCCACAGCATCAGCAACCCTCCACCGAGCAGGAAGATCCTCTGTCACACCCAGCTGGAGTGTCAGTGACACATGAAAGGCAAGGGAGTCTGGTGTCACATATGACTTTCATCCCTTTTTTTTAAGGTTTGTTTAAGATCACATGGACATAATTTTTCCAGGGATTGGACAAATGCATCTGCTATTGCTTGGTTTACATGCAAACATCATGCAAGCCATCAAACCGATTTTCCTTTGGGGTTCAGTATCTCGCTAAGCTTGTTAAACTGATGAGAGATATTGAACGGACTCTACTGCTACAAGCGTCAGTAGTAAAGCTTCACCAAGGTGTTGATGTGGTTTTTCTGGAAGTAGTAAATTTTTGGTGGTCTCTGTATTAACTTGATAACTTGGAGTCTCCAGATGCTGAAATCTAATATAACCCAAAGCTGACAACGACTGATGGTCAAGAGGAAGTGCTGGGTAAGTACTTCTGTTATCTTCACCACCTTCTGGTCGGGTGGTCTCTCATTGCTGCTGCTGTAGTTACTGCAGTAACTGCTGCAGTTATTGGCAGAATTAGCACAATCACTGTACTACATGTTATGTATTTTATACTACATAAATGATTCTCCCCTTTTGCAGACAGGTCAATGACCTGAAAGAACACAAACTCCAACTGTAAAGGAAATTTTGAATGTGCGGAAGCAGAGCACATCTTCCCCTCCACTAAATCCAGTCCTATTACAACTTACTGGCTAATGACATCCACTACTCTAATCTCATCAAGAAGCCAAATATAGTGGGTTGTAGCATAGCAATTTAGTAGTATGACATATATAGCTAACTAATAACAATTATTTACTGGTCCAGTTTGTTGCTTTAAGACATTTTTTGTTAACTGATATCTTTAGGAGGTGTATAAATCAAGAATCTCAGACACTAGAAAAAATTTGCTTCGACATACAGTATTTCATTGGAAACAATGGAGGCAGAAGAAAGTCTCTTATTATGTTAATTTAGGCATGATCATACAAAACAATACATACTGATTATGCAAACCTAACCATGACTTAAAGTGACTACAAACAAACATCCTATTTGTATAAAGATTTAAACAAGCACTCCCTTTTCCCTTTGATTATGTGATTGTCTAATAATTATAATAATCTATCTATCTAAAAGAAGAAAAAATAAGAAAGTTGTAAAAAGTCACATTAAGAGACCTTGATACTTTATGCCCCATATTAACAACAACACACAAACTTACAGTCTGCCTAAAGACTTTAAAGGCAGCACAGTATTATCTACACATGCCAGAGACAGCTACATCTTTTACAGGGCTGTCTGATTTGTGCGGTGACACTATACTTCATGCTTATTATACAAGAGGGACGTTAAGCTTCATAAATTTCCAACACTTTGTTTTTCACAATGAATTCGGGCTCTTGGACTGTGCTATCTGCTCCACTGGAGAAGAAATAGGTGTCTTGAGTGTTTAAGAGTTCTTGCTTGGTGTCCAGAGTATAATCTTTATAATCTTGCAAATCGTGAGATTTCACTGGTAATGTAGCAGAAAGCGAAAGCTTTGTTGATAGGGTTACCTGCAGTTTAATATACCTTACACACTGATCTGAGAACTGTGTTCATTGTGATCATATTGCAGTTCAGATGTGCGATTGTAAAGTTGAAATTCTGCTGATGTGACGACAAACTACATCTCTAGTTGGCATTAAGACTAAAACCCAAATGAACACAACCTGTAACCCACAGATTTCCAACTGCCAGAGGACCAACCAATAAGACACAGATGCAGGATATATACAAAATATTTAAATAGTCATTAAACCTAAATAGTGGCGCATTCTCAGCGGCTGTTTAGGGAGATGAGACAAGGCTATCGTCAACACAGCGATTAATTAGGTGGTTAAGGACAGAGATGGTGGTTAAGATTGATCTGTGTTTCAGTTAATTAGATGAAAAACAGTGCATCAGCACCAGAAATGCATCTTTACTGGTAAAGTGAAGAAACTGCCAGAAAAAAAAAACAGCTGACCATTGGAGTAAATTTGTGTGTGTGACTACACTCACTGTACAGGCAGTATCACTCCACTTTATTTTTATTGGGGGTATACTGATAAGTATTTAGATGTTTTTTCAAAAGGTCCATAAACTTGTTGGTCAGGTTATATTTATATATTTTGCTGTTCAAAGTATAAGCTGTACCACAAGAAACGGTGACAGTGAAGTGAAACTGAAAACCACTTACTTGTCACTGAATAGAAAGTGTAAAAAAAAGACTAACATGAAGAAAAAAGAAAGAAAATAATTAATAAAATTATATAAGATTGCATTGTAAAAAAGTGTGTTATATTCATTCTTTATTGGAAGATTGTTTTTTTTTTTTAATGTCTGTTATAGCGCCAATACTTGTTTCAATGCCAATTATTCCTTTTTCAGTTCAGGTTTTGTTTTCATTGCCAAATTTAATTTTCAATGCCAAAAGTCACTGTCCTGGCTCCATAATTCATCTCCACGATAAGTGAACAAACTCTATCATCTCTTAAATCTCCAGAAAAAGCTAGTATGTGTCTTTGGTAAGTAAAAACTTGACTAATTAGTAAAACTTATAGCAACATTATATATTTTTATATTGCTTATTTAGGATAAGCTCTGCTGTATAAGCCTATAGATTCTAGACATTTTCATTTTTATTTTTATGTCCAATCTTCCTCGTATAGTACGTGATATCCTCTTTAACTATTGATCCTGTGTATCACTGTGTGTACAGGAACAAATTGTCTTAACGTGGCATTTTTTTTCTAGATGTAATAACGGCCAACAAATGTGCATTTGCCTCACGAACGTGCTGTATTTGGATGAGCAGCCTCTCAGCAGGTGGCGCTTTGCTCTCAGCTGAGTCCGTCTGAAAGGAGGTCAGCTCTGAAGAGGACGCTAGCTCGCTGTTTATTTCCTGACTCTCTCCAACACTCACTCACTCACACTGCAGCATGTGAAGAAAGGAGTTTAACATGTGGCTGTTCCTTCTGTATCACACTCTGTTTGTATCTGCTGTCCTCTGTTTGTTGGTCTCTAAAACTTTCTCTTGAGGTTTAGTTTGGTTCATTTCCCTCAATGTGTGTCATCGCTAACATTAATCTACCTTTTCATCTTCAGTAATTCAGGAAAAAATTCCTTCCACTAACTAGATTGTCTGAACCCAGTCTCAGTAACCACCAGACCCTCCACTGTCCAGGCACTGATAGACACACACACAGACTCACGGCACTATCTTTGTGGGGACCCTTCATAGGCATAATTTATTCCCGAGCTCTTTACCCTAACATTAACCATCCCAGCTACAGGGCTAACCTTAATCCTTATCCTAACCCTGACCCTAAAACCAAGTCTTGACCTTCAAGCAGCACTTTGCAGCATTTTGGTCTCTACAAAGCTGTCGGGCGCCACATGTAGAGTGGGCTTCCGGTTTTTGCCCCCCTCCAATACGATGGCTCCGTTTGGATTCAACAGATGAACAAATCACAACAAAGTTCAGATGAAGACATCAGGCTCTGCTCACAGCATATAAGGACCAACTTTTCAGACAGACTGTACAAATGTTGACAGTTTAAGTGACGCAGCCATGTTGACGCACATCAGTAGTGCATACAGTAGCTGCCTAGGCAAACAGAAATCCAGGTTATTAAACTTTCACTCATAAACTGAAAACCTTTGATACCAATCTTTCATTAAGTTGGAATCAGTTGTCTGAAAAACACCAACTTGTCAGAGAAGATTTTTAGCTCAAAGACTCAGAGAGTCACAGAGCCATGTGTGAAAGCGTGCATAAAGGCACATTAAGCCACATGCATATGGATCAGTAGCACTAGACAATGCTGGCATTTGTGTTTCTCTTTCTTTAATCTTTGATTTCAGGGTGTAATTTTATCTTTTTGTGGGGTTTCTTTGTTTCGAAAATGGAATGCATTGTCTCCAGAAGAATGCGGTTCAGGTACAGCTTTGGGATGCAACGGTAAATCTCTCTTGGTGCAGCCTTTCACGGTGAGCCAGTTTCGTCGTGCACCGTCATGCTCGGTGCAGCTGTTTATAACGTATGACACAAGGAATACGATTAGCTGAGAAGAAAATAATTCATCACAGCTGCCTCCTATTTATACTCTACTTCACCTGATGCAAATGAAAATGAAAATAGTGTGCATGGATGCGTCTGAACCTTTATGTGTGTTTAGATATGCCGTTATTGTCTGTATTATACTGTGATTCTATAGTTCATTGTATGGACAAAAATAGGTTGACCTGCACACATGGCAACCATGGGTTAAGAATTAGATCAGTGGTATTCTTCTGGACCATAGACCTCAACTGCTGCATAGCTGTTTGAAGACCACACAAGCACACAGAGTCTTTGCAGTGTATACATACAGTATCTGAAGGGCGGAGATCTTGTCTTTGAGCACTTCCTGGGCTTTGTTAAAGTCTGACAGCATGTTCTGCGTCTCCCTGCTGTGGACGGCGTTCATTTCGGCAAGCTCCCTTTCATGCCTCTTCGTCAACTCTTGTTCGTGAGCCCTGAGGAGAGAGAATGGACAGGTGAGTGACTGAGAGGAGACTGAAGCTATAGACACTCGTTCATGATCGGATGACAGGTGTTCGTTAACACCTCAAACATGATTCTGGTAAAACAGACCTAACCACACAGATAAAAAGGCTGTAAAAATCTACCAAAACACTGATGGTGATTTGAACACAACTTATCTTCATAAGTGGCCGATAATAAGCGATCAGAACATAACAAAGTCAACACTTTGCGGTGGTGGAACAAGTATTCAGATCACTTACGAAGGAAAAGGTAGGAACAGAAAAATTTAAAAATATTAAGTAAGTCCTGCATTTAATATCTGCTTAAGTAAAATACAGAATCAGCCAAATTGACTAAATATCAAAAGTAAATGTACTAATTAGGTAGCAGAATTACCATTTTTAGTGTTGTATTATTATATATTTTATTATTGGATTATTATTACTGAACATGTGCACAGCATTTAATGTTGTAACTGGTCAATGTGAACCTAATTTTAAATAGTTATATAATGTTAATGTTAGCAACAATGTGTTGTGTTTAATATGTTAATTTAAATATTTTTAAAGTTTAAACTAGTAAAAATATCTGTCATATTAATGCAGCTGAGTAAATATTTTAGTAAAGTGTAAAGTAGCATCAAATAGAAATACTCAACTAAACTACAAGTATTTGAGAAAATGTAGTTAGTTACTTTCAACCACTGACGCTTTGAGCAAAGGCTTTACCTGTATCTTGTTGTTTTTGTACATAAGGATATTTGTAGCATATTTTATACTGCACACTATGAAATGATTTTGTAGCTAAAACACTAACCAAAACAAAAATCTTTCCAATTCATGTAGATGTTTAAATTAAGCCATGTCACAATTCAAGCTCCAGGACAGAGTAAAGCAAACCTCACTGACCAAAATATCCTTGGTGGCTCAGGAATAACACACATTTTATTTATTTATTTCTGAATGGTTTACATTTCCCTTTAAGACTTAATCAGGACCTCCAGACTCTCCTTCTCTGTCCATCTCTCTCAGGAGAAGCGAACATAATGGATTGTTTCACGGGGGAAACGTTGGTGAGATTAGAAAACGGAGACAGAGATGCACTGAAAGAATTCCTAGAACATAACTGCATGAAAACACACTATGAATGTAATTATGATCAAAAAATGACTTTTGAGTTTATGCAAAATAACAGAAACAGGACACAATAAGACAACATGAAAATGCACCAAAACATAATGTGGAATGACTTAAGTGCAAAATATGACATAAATATGACTTGATGTACACATAATATGCAAGAGTGTATTAACTAAATGTTCAATTTGCAAATGTGAAACGTTTTGCGTCGGGAGGAAAGGAGCTAAAGAAAGAGTAAGATGATGGAAAACAGGAATAGAAGATGATGATAATTAAATGAGGAGGAGAAAAAGGTTGATGAAAGGGATGTGAGGGAGGATGGAGGAGAACGTGGATGTCTGTCTTCCTCTCGCTCTGACTGGGCCAACTCTCCCCGAGGGGCGCACATCTTATCTCTCTCTCTGCTTCCTCTTTATTTATTTATCAGCCTATTTTTATCCCTGTGACCAGGATTCAGACGGGGAGTTACGTAATAGAAGGAGAAATGTGCTGCGCATGGGCCTGGCAGCAGAGAGAGAGGACGCATATACAGGGCTAGCAGCTCGCGAGTTAACGATAGCGAAATAAAGCACCAATGGGAGCAGTCATCAAACATACACGCATGCAGGAAAACCTTCAAACGCACACACATAAATCAATGGCTACAGACTGATTCTAATGAGTAGCTGGACCATATTAGCCATACAGCGCTTTGAAAAATTCATAACATGCCGCAGGGAACAACAAGATTATAGATTCCATTTTGCTTTTACCCTAAATAACCTTCACATCTCTTAATCAATGGGCTCCTGACACTGGTCGAAAGAGAGAGAGAGAGGCAGACAACGACAGTGAGAGAGAGAGACTGATTCGCCCCGTTTGTGCTTTTCTTTCTCCCTCTTTTATCTCGGTGTGTTTTCATCAGGACCGGAGCAGAGTAGGATTGCAGAAACTATCGTCATCCGAACATAACAAGAGAAGTCAAATTCAGCAGCATGTGCTGATGACAGGGGCCACCCAGAGCAGGCAGGGCTGAGTGCGTGCATCTGTGTGTGTGATGTCGGCTGTATCCGTCAGTAATAATGTGTGTAACAGGGGACAGCATGTGAAGAACAAAAAAATTGGTAATAGCTACATTGAGAGTAAAGACGAGGGAAAAGAGAAGACAACTTCTTCAAACTTATAGGCAGCCTTTATCAGCCCAAACTTTACAGAAAATGACATCATATCGACCTTGCTATTGGTCTGGTAAGGGAACTAATCATTAGTGCTTATTGACAAAAATGGAGGCAAAGAAGATTAAAAATAAGGAACTCAAGGACCACCGATCTGAATTCATGAGAAAAATATTCAGTAGTTTGGTTGCCAGGTTACAGTGTATTAAGATAAAGTGCACGGTGAACACACGGCGTCGATACTTCTTGTATAGATGTGTGTGAGATGAAGATACAAAGTCCAAATGTGTGACCATGAATTTTGCAGACACAGACATAAACTAAATCTGGCACGCAGAAATAAGACACAAACTCACTGTTTGGTAGCTACAGTCTTTTAAAAGGCTCTGAAGAGTAAGACGTTACTTTTCTAATATACACGATGGCACATGAACGCACCATAGATATTCAGATCAACCTGTGCTTTCAACTGCAATAACTTACCCTTGTAGAATATAAAACAAAACGAATGCATTGCTATCTAGTCTCTGTTAAATGTGTGTGAAGTGGGACAGTCTGCCCCATAAAGGAAACCACTTTATAATATGAATGGGGGAAAAAGTGCTTGTGGAGTTATTGGACATGAAATCAAATCAGCAGAGCTCCGGGAAGCGTCCAAATCTTTTCATTGGCTATGAACAGAAGTTTGAACCAAGGGTTTCATTTCAGTATTGTTCTGAATCGTGTTCTGCTCCGAGCGCTGAGCCATACCTGATCTGCTGATTGGCTTCGCTGCGGATCTTCAGCACCTCCTTGCCCTTCAACTCCAGCTCTTTAGTCAGAGTGCTGATATTCTCATTGAGTGTGTGGATCTGGTGGTCCAGCTGAGCGATGTGGTTCTTCCTCCTGGAGACCTCCTCCTGCAGCTCAGTGATCCGGCCCAACAGCTCACGCTCCTAGGAAGGGGTTCGAAGAAAAAAATATATCCGTGACGTTCATTTTCACACGTTAATTAAAAGCTGAGGTCTGTATGTAAAAATGGGTGTGTAATATAACATAATCATGTTGTAAGCAATCAGTTTCTTGTTATTATTGGTCTTAACAGCAGAAAACTCGTACAATTTCATTCACAGTGCTGAGGTTGACCAGAGTTTCATCGGTGTACAGCTCTGGTGAATGAATTATGAGATATTGTGCGTGATAACATTCAGAATAGACTGAAAGGGTTATTCTTACATTTTGTCTTTAAATGCTCTGGCAATTTATCAGACCTTTTTCCCCCATTTTAATGAGGTAACACTGCTGCAAGGTGAGCTGAAGCTATTCAGATGAGACAATGGATATTGAACACAGCTATGTGAATAAAAGCCGTTTCTTTGTGCTACAAGGCAATCTGTTTTTGTGACATTGCACACACAATGTGTATTGAATTGTCGTTACCAGTGAGGCTTCATGAAAGAGTTTTGGTTTCTTGGTAAATGTACCGTATTTTAGTTTATGTAACATGCTATATTTATGTAATTGTTCGTGGACAACATTTTAAAGGCCACTTTCAACATAATCCATGCAATTCAATAGCATCACAAGTTACAGTAACAGAGTTAAATCAACCTTTCTGAAAAGGTTTGAACATTTATTGAAGTGAGTGTGGCTGGGTGTACATTCATTATATACTGGAAAACCAGTATAACAAATAAACTGGAACTAAAATTTGGAAACCCATTGTTTAATTAAGATTAAATGTTGTTTCTTCATGTGTGTTTGAAATGTGTTAGAGTCATAGACAGCACAGACTGGACCCATAGTTATATAAAATAATTCATTTAAAATATGTCAAATAAGGCTGTTAAATGCTGATAAACTGACAATGAATGGGAACATTCATTATCTTTCAATGTCCAACAGTGAATTGTAATATATAAATACAAGTGTTGACGAGGTCACGCTTGCTGTTAACATGAATGCGCTTTATGGTTACCATTTTAATTATAATATGCACTTTCAATTTTATTCAATTCAATTTTATTTCTATAGTGCCAATTCATAACAAAGTTATCTCACTGCACTTTTCATATAGAGCAGACTGTACTGTCTAGACTGTACTCTTCGTAATATTATTATAAGAGACCCAACAACAACTTCACATTATTACTCAAGGGCCACTTAAAAAGGCTTGAATAGAACAAAAGTACATGTGCTATGACATCTCTTAGACCTTTAATTTGTAACAGGATAGTGGCAATTCTGCTTGTTTCTAAAGGTTGCAGTGTTTGTGACTAATGCAAAGCTCGCTGCTAAAATGCAATCCATGTAAACAATGACCAACTATCAAAATTACTCATGACCCCCTGCAGAGCTGCTCTTTTCTTCTGAGCTCCTCAATGAAACAAAAGATCTTGGCTTACATACAGGGGAGTCATGAAATGAACAAGTGATTGTCTCCACAGGGTGCGAGTGAACAATGCGTAGTTTTAACACAACACTCAACCTATAAGGATTAAATAACTCACTACTTCTAAATCTTGGTAAATTATTAAGGCTTTTAACTTGTAATCCTTAAAATTTCAGTCCTGGTTAGGAAGCATTTAAGTTTTTGTTGTTTATAGAATCTCATCCGGTTTATAGGATAAAGCTTTTCTATATTCTATAAGCCTGATATATATTTTATTCCTCTGTGCCACAGAGCTCTATTGTTTTTTAAAAACTGAGTCACACCACTGCACCGACATGTTTCTCGATTACGCTGAACCTGGGAACTGCCATAAATACTCACTAGAGCTTCAAATGTGTATTAATGCCCGGCTGAAAATAGTCTCCAACAAAAACACCATTTACTCCTGTGTAGGTAATGTTTCATAATAACTACAGGGCCCAGATGTTCTTAAAAATAAAACTACATGAGTGACCGGTCATCAGCAGAGACCAATGAATCCCGCACATTGTTGGTCACTTGTGCTTATTTTAAAAACACCATTTTGATCTGAATTTTAAAGGTCTGAGGACTGAAATGTTATTTGTTGTAAACTGAGCACAAGTGACAGACTGTGCAGGATTATTTGGTTCCTTCTCAGTCAACAGTTTTTGATCCTTGGCATCATGCTGTGCAAGTACTTTGTTGATATCATATAAATAAAATCACTTCATAAGATGTCAAAATTAAAGAATATGATCTTGCTTTAGTTTTTCATTAGAATCTACCATCCATCAACATGCAAAACTGTCAAGTTCAGTGTTAAATGCCACATCATGATGGGACGCTGACTGGGCCTTGTTTGACAAATTGATCATTATTATTAGAGGCTTGAATGAAGAGGCACAAAAAGGCCAATATGTGATCTGAAGACTCCCAGTAGAGGGTAACTTAACTCCATCACAATTAGATTAAATAATGTCGAGTTATTGTCCACTAATGACTCCCCACTTTGCAAAAATCTCATTCCACTTGCTTCTATAACAATTTGTGCCAAGGGCTATGTTCAGATATCCAAAAGCCATAATCTTGTATAACAGCCTCATAGTCACAAACTCCCATCTCACAATCTGTCTCTATCTGAGTCTCCCTCAACATTTAATTTAATGTCATAGGCTGATGGCTGCTGTCAATAAACCCAGCAATGCAATTAAGCACAATGGGGACATGACAGATTAATCTTTAATGACTCATTTACTCATTTCACTCTCCATCTCGTGGCTCCTGGCTTCATTTTGGGGAAAGGGGAAGCACAAAAGCAAAGCAAAAGACAAAACAAAAAACAAGCATACAAGAAGGGGATAAAAAAGCTGGCAGAAAAAATGAAAGGAAGAAAAAGAAAGAAATTGGTTCCTTTCAGCGCATTCAGAACACTCTGAAAGGTATGTATTGCATGGAGACTTTTTTCAAGGTCTAATCTTATCACATTACAGCAGATATCTCTGTTCGATGTTCACATTCATGGCCGACGACCAATGAGATAAAACTGCTGGTGTTGATTGGGGGCTTTTGGGGGGCATGTCTTTTACACGTTCTCCTCCACCACAATCAACTAACATATAAGCAAACATCACTGAAAAGGAGAATAGGTGCACCATTTTTGCTCTTTTCCAGTCCCCTCTCTCTTCCCATTTTAAACCTTTGAAAAATAAATAAGTTATTAAAATATTTATCAAGGACGGACATTAGCTGTCTGAATCTCTGGACTGTATTAGAGTGTGATTTCCTGATCTACTGAAAATGGATTTTTATTTAATTAAAGATGATGGGTTATTTGGACATATCATCAATCCTGTATGACTGGTCATATATTATATAATTAATTATTAGAACCACACTGGTTCTTTATAGAATACCATTAAGGTGAACCTGTTTTGTTTCATTATGATTGTGAATTTTATCCATAGTCTAGTGTTACACTTTCTGATAACAATTCACAGGCCTTTACAGTCCGTCAACAGTATGCTAAATCTTCTGCAACACACTGAATGATCCAATGGTTTGAGCTTGGTCATATTTTAAGGCCTTCTTAGTGTGAGTGATGGTGTCCTAAATAATCACACTATTTTCTGCCAAAGTTATGGCAGTTCTGGTTATTTCACATGGGGGATTTGTATTTTTTCATGCATTTTTTTTGTGTGCTCTCCTCACTAGTTGAAATTGAAGTGGGTGGAGCTTCAGGTTCATTTTCTTACTAAAACCTCTAAGCATTGTGCCCTTACTATCTAACTGCCAAAATCCACATGAGGCAAGAGGGGAGTTGATAAAAATGCAGTGTGCGCTCACAGCAATAAGCTTATCGAGTAGTACCAAGTGGTGCAACAAGGGCTTTGTGGACTTTTTTGCCCTGGGTTTTGGCTTTTCATTTAAATCAGTCTGCCTACCTTATTGAGGTTGTTGGGGCTGTATGCAGCCTGAGTGGAAGACAGTAGACGCCACTCAGGACTGAAATGAGTACTGCCACCTTGGATTATTTCATGTAAACAAATAATTTAGTCCTATTCTTTTTAACAGTGAATATTTTCCTAAAAAGACGCTAAAATTGAGCATCAATCAAATCAGTGAAGATGCAAAACACACTTGGTCTATCATAAAGTATCTCTATCATGCAAACTAAACTTTATTTGTTAGCACATTAACAAATTTAATTTTGAAACCAAACCTACGCCCCTTGAGAGAA
This sequence comes from Micropterus dolomieu, assembly GCF_021292245.1. Lineage (NCBI taxonomy): Eukaryota > Metazoa > Chordata > Actinopteri > Centrarchiformes > Centrarchidae > Micropterus > Micropterus dolomieu. The sequence continues at coordinate 23,352,433 of NC_060159.1, read as the reverse complement.
AAATTTTTTCAGAGGCTTTAAAATAGCTGGAGATCAGTAAAATATCTTGGCCGCTCTCAGTTTGCCCATATAATAAACAACTGGATTTCAAAGACCATATTGTTCCATTTAAGCGAGGAGAAGAAAAGAATGAGGGGGTGAAAATAATAAAATACTGGACTGAGACACCAGAGCCATATGAGAAAATGACAGCGTTTCTAAGTTCCTTTACATAAACTGATAAAAAAAAGTTCAGAGTGAAACCTTACATCAAACACAACAAAAGAAACACTTTGTCACAAACACTAAAATGACATCAAAAACAGAAAAATATCATGGAAATAGAACAGAATAGATATTGGATGTCAGGAGATGCTGATGATGTGATAATTGATCAGACAGCTCTGTTAGATCAAACAAGTTAAGTATCTCCAGTGAGACAGATGACATTGTACACACACACACTACTTCATCAGCCTCTTCCTCCCCTACTGTTAAGTAATTGGAGGTATAAAAACATTACCTAACACAGCGTGACAACTGTCTGTTGCTGCTGAGCTCTTCCACTCTGATGACTCAACTCAGGAAGTTTTAGTTTATAAGCCATTAGGGGTCCGGCGTAGTAAACAAGAAATTAATGTAAACACAAACTCTCAGGTCTCCGCCTCTGAATTTATACGTTGTGTATGCAGCACTTCAACATAAATGAATCATTAAATCAGACCATCTGGTTTCTTACACTGTATTTTATAAGTTTAACTTTATTACCTCAAAAGGAAATTCACTCGGCAGGCTCCAGTTTATGCCATGAAATCTGATGGATTAATTTAAAGCACAAAGGGAGACAAGCACCAGATGGATGGTAGGACAGAAAGAATAAAGCCACTTTCAAATCAGGATTGCCAAACAGTGACCCGCCTACGACACACCTAACTTAACTGTAATGTTCCCAATTCAAATCTCTCTCTGCCTTCACACTTGTTCTCTGCCAACCTGTTCTTACTCCCCAGTTGTCACATACGGACACATGGTCTAGACCCGTCGGTGTCAGTTTGTAACGCACTGGGTATCCCTACAGCATCATAGTTCAACGCAGAGGGAGAAACCCTGTAGCGTCACTTTTGATTGGTAAAGGTAGGTATCCTATATAACTGAAAAGACTGAGTAAGGAAGCAGCTGGGGTGGATGGAGGGCAGGAGACTGGACTTTCAACCAGGAAACTGGTGTTCGATTCCCTTGTGAAACAAAAAAGTCAACATTAAATGTTTTTATTTAAGTTGCGTAGGAGTAAATTGGGTACGCAATGTTCCGTAAGTTCTAGGGGTGGGAATCTCTGGGCACCTCAAGATTCAATTACGATTCAGAGGGCTGCGATTAGAAAACGATTATCAATGCATCGTGATATTTTTTTTCTATACAGGATCTCTGGATAATTACTAAGAATTACATTTTGCGCATTAAAATCCAAAAGAAACATCTCCTAAGTAGCTTAAAAGGACTAGCTCGGTCACTCTCTCTCAGTCGCTTGGTGTCTGAAAGGCCCATTACATAAAGAGCTCGCCAAGCGTTGAGTGTTACCGCGCTTGCACAGTGTGCAAGTTAAAATCATAACTTGCACATTGATATTAATGATTGTGGAACACTGGTCTCTCTGTTACGTGCACGCCACAGATGGTCCGGGTGCAGCACTTCCGCGAGTTCCACCAAAATTACCTTATAAATGAACATTTAAATAATCGATGTTTGGAAATTTGTTAATGGAGTGAATTTTCCATGTCGGCATCGCAATGCATCTAAGAATCAATTTTTTCTCCCACCCCTAGTAAGTTAACTGATGTGACTGAGTTAACTTACTGTTACTCTGTAACAGTAACAGTTACTGTACTATTATTACTTTTCCCAGTAACTAGTAGTATAATACTTGTAGACACTCCGGCAGCTACTGCCAGTGATGCTTGGACTTGTCGGAGAGAGTTGCATTAAGCAATGTAGCATTTTGTAAAAATACTGAATACTGCTACATGTGCAGAAAAACACTAGTTCAAAATTCGGGATTTATTTGCTTTATTTTTTTATTTCAGCCGGTGGCGTTAAGAAACAGTCGGGAAAGACTGCTTTGTTTTGGGGGGGTAGGGGTGGTGGTGAAAGTAATAGAGTAATGTAACAAGTAACGTAACTAGTTACTTTTATCTCCCAGTCATAAGTAAAGTAATATTATTACTTTTTTAAGGAGTAACTAGTAATTTATTTCAATTTAACTTGCCCAACACTGCTTACAGAATATATTCATCACAGGTTGCCTTTCCACTATTTGTATTTCACCACATAGTATAGAAAGTTCAGTATGACAGTTTAAATTTATCACTACACAATTACCCAACGAAGGTTAAAATCAAGGGCAACTGGACTTGGTTGAAGATACTGGAAGACGTTTCGTCCCTCATCCAAAGGACTTCTTCAGTTCTGACTGATTCTATGGCCTTTTTCTTTTATCCGCTGGTATCCGAAAAGCAATCTAGTGTATGCGGTCCAATGCAGTGAGGAATGCACAGACCTGTATATTGGGGAGACTAAACAACCACTACACAAATGCATGGCTCAACACAGAAGGGCCAACTCCTCAGGTCAAGACTCTGCAGTCTACTTACATCTGAAGGACAGAGGACACTCGTTTGAGGACCACCAGGTGCACATTTTAGACAGAGAAGATGGATGGTTTGAAAGAGGTGTCAAGGAAGCCATCTACACCAGGGTTGAGAAGCCGTCATTGAACAGGGGAGGGGGTCTACGCCACCACTTATCCCCCACTTACAATGCTGTCCTTTCATCACTTCCCAGGAAAC